>NW_024627757.1:0-3743 GCF_008729295.1 Plectropomus leopardus | reverse complement strand
GAAATTCTGTTTTCTACATAATCGTCTTTGTAATGCAAGTGCTTTACTTTTTTTAAAATGTAAAATTTACTTGTGAAACACCCACTTTCAATTTAACCCTTTAAAATCTGCACAAACTGGCTTGATCTTTTTCAA
The DNA here is from genome assembly GCF_008729295.1 of Plectropomus leopardus. Taxonomy (NCBI): domain Eukaryota; kingdom Metazoa; phylum Chordata; class Actinopteri; order Perciformes; family Serranidae; genus Plectropomus; species Plectropomus leopardus. Next base: position 3,608 of record NW_024627757.1, on the reverse strand, counting down.
AAACATGGGAAGAAATTGATGAGCAACTGTACAAAAAACAGCCCAAAAATTAGCAGGAGAATTAATAAAAAAAAAAAAAAAGTCTAGTATTATCAAGTCTAAAAAAAGAGGTAAAATCAAAAATAAACGAGGAAAATGTTTGTTTTTAATGTGCTAATATATATATAGATCGAATACATTTTTGGCAGTTTTTAAAGAAAACATGTTGGAAATTTGAATTTTTTAGATTAAAAAAAAATGTTGGCATTTTTTTGTGTTTTAAAAATTGCTGGAAAAAAATGTAAATGTAAAGAAATTACAGCATTTGTCCTGTAAAACAGAAATTATCACTGTTTTTCAAAATTCCGATGGTCCTCGAACACATCATGTGGGATGAAAGCTCAACTCTGAAACATTTTTGTCAATTTTTAAAGAAAATATGTTGCTTTTTTTGTTGCTTTTTTTTGTTTGTTCTGTAAAAAAATGCCCTTTGTAACAATTTAACATGTTGACAATTTTTTGTTAAATATATTTGGAGCAATAATCACAAAACATAAACCATTTATCACAGCCAGAAACTGTAAAAACACAGATTATTGTCGGATTTAAATCATCATGCGGGATAAGCAGTTCAGTCAGAAACTTTTTGGTGTTTTCCCTTGAACTTTCTTCAAAGAAAATTTGTCTGGAAAAAAGAGGAGAGGATTATTAAAAAATGTTAATAATAGGGAAACATTTCCCGAAAACCGTATTTACAGTTTGATATTTAAAATTATGCTACAGAAAAAAAATAAAATAAAATAAATATATATATAATAAAAATAATCATAATTCATCACAAAATAATAAATCAGAAATAATCATACTTTGAGCTTTTTTCTCATTTCTTGCCAAATTTGGGTCAATTTCTTGCAGTTTGTGGAACGTTTCTCACTAAGTTTTTTTCCCATGTTTTTGAAAGAAATGGCGCCAGTTTTTTCGGCGTTCAGAGGGTTAAATTCTTGTTAAAGGCGGCTGTAATCCAGGTTCCTAAGTGTTAATCGACTAATAAATTAACACACGCCGTCCACATTCAGAAACTGACCAGGTTGGGTGTTTTTCATGCTGACGTTCAAACTCGATTTCAGATCACCGTTAACTTTCGTCCTGCGGCGAGCAGTTTCCCGGCAGATTCGTTTACCTCGCTCTCCGTCCGCAGGTAGTCGTTTGGGCGAGGTGGAGGATTACTCATTATTTACTCACACAGACTCACAGGGACAAATCTGTCCCAGCCTCGTCTGCAGTTGAACTTTTGGTTTTCGTGCCGCCAGGTTTGCTTTCTGTGACCTCTGCGGCTCGTCCGAGCGCGTCGAGAGATCATCCCCGACTGTTGGCCGGCCGGCAGCGGACGGCCTCCTCACGTCTTTAAGCTCATTAGCTGTTTGTCGACAGACTGAGAGAGCAGCAGCGGCCCGGACTCGCCTGGTTTGTGCCTCGTTATCTGCTTACTCCAAAATCACCAGACAGCGTCGCCTCCGGTGGTTAAAGCCTCCACGAAAGACTCGGTCTGATCGCCGGTAGCTGCTGGAAAAAAGGCCAAAGATGGATTTAAAATAGAGAAACACTGTAAGAGGTGTGAGTCATTAAAACATGAAATATGAACCGTTGAACTCTTCGAAAGCTGGATCGATACCAGCTTTTTTACAATTATTTTTTGTTTTTTATTTTTTGCTGCGTTTAGACGGCTCTCAGACGCTTTCTGACCCCTGAAACCTGAGCAAACGGGTTTGATTTTTTTCAGAGGTGTGAGGAAAAAGGCAATGAGCAACTCGCAAACTGCAAGAAATTACTAAAAAATGCCTGTCTTTTTAGAAAATAAAATAAATAAAAAAAATATTTTAAATATTGGGAAAAATGTCAGAAACAAATAGATCAAAATATTTTCTTTAATAATTTCTGGCGAAAAGAAAATGTGTTGGAGATATAAAATTTCTTTCATGAATTTTCTGTATTTTAATCATTTTTGTAAAAAAAATATTACACAATTTATCACAGCCAGAAACTGTAAAAACACAAATTATTGTTGGATTTTCAAATTTTAAAAATAGGGAAAAATATCTTAAAAACTTTATTCACAATTTTATATTTAAAATTATGCTACAGAAACAAATCTAATAAAATGTATTAAATAAATGCATGTTTTCAGCACTTATTTTAGAATATTTTCATGTTTGTTCTTCTTTTTTTTGTTCTTGTTTTCAGGTGATTTTTTTGTAACTGTAATACTATTTTTTCTATTTTTTTGTCCATGTCTTTTCAAATAACTTAATGCCTTCACCCAACCAAAGGGTTAAACAGGGTTCCCACGGTCATGGAAAACAGTGAAAAGTCATGGAATTTCAAACCCAGTTTTCAGGCCAGGAAAAGTCACAGAAATGGTAAAAATCATATTAAATTCTAATGATAAAATAATCTTGCAAGTCACTGAACAAAACAGCAGATTTATTTTCAGCAGCTGATGACGTAACGTTGCTCTAACGCGCGTCGATGTTCGGCGTTTTGTTTGCCATCACGTAGTTTCTGAGTCTCTGGCTTTTTAAAGCAGAAACAGCCTAATTAGAAAATTAATCAGCAACTGTCTCTGCTAATTATGAAGCTAAAATACAGACTGTTCTTTGCTTCCAGTGTCTCAAATGTGACTTCAGTTTGCTGCTTTTCTCTGTTTTATATCGTTTTAAATAGAATATATTTCAGTTTTATTTTCAGTTTTTTTAACATCTGAAGTGTAGACGATATCATAACTATTAACGGGATAGTCGGTCGACAGGAAATAAAACAATAGTTATAATTATCTTTTCAGTCATTTTTAAGCAAAAACGTCAAACTTTTGTAGCCTCTCAAATGTTAGAATGACTGATTTGTCGTATAACTGCTGGTTTTTGTTGGAAAAGAGTTCAAATACATGAACTGGGCCCCCTCAGGCACATTTTACTATCACCTGACGTATTTAAAACAATTAATTCACTAATGAATTCTTCAGTTTTCAGATTGCTCAGTGATAAAAGTGATGAGTAGCTGCCGTCCTGAGCCGTGGGAAACTGTGACGGGTTCATTTTCAGACGTTTCACAGACTCAACAGATGATGAGTAGATAATGAAAATTATAGTTTGCAGCAGACAAAACATGAAATGTCACATTTGAATGCAAATCATCCACAAACAGCAGCTGTTTGCTGTTTGGCATTTTAGGTCCAGAGATAAAAGAAAAATAAGTCGAGGAAATAACGGCCCGTCAACTAAAGTCAGGAGGTAAATTCAGCGCTCTTGTGTCATCTCAGGATCCGTTTCAGGTCGCTGGCTTATTTTATTTATTTATTTTTTACATTTTTTATTCATCCAAACCTCTAAAGACCTTTTCATCGACGGTGAGTTACATCACATCCCAACTGAAATGAACTAAAAATGAAAACATTTCCATTACTCTCAGATGTTTGGTTTTTGTCTCCACTGAGGTTTTAACCCTTTAACACCTAAATCGACATAAGTTTTTAATTTTTTCAAAAACTCTGAAAAAACAAGAAATGTCCCACAAAATAAAAAAATAAAAAAAATCCTAAAAGGTGACAAGGAAATGACCTGAAAATTCAAAAG
>NW_024627756.1:0-1360 GCF_008729295.1 Plectropomus leopardus | reverse complement strand
GCAACAAAAGAAGAAATGACCTCCAAATTATCAAGAAATTAGTAACTAGAACAAGAAATTTTCCTGAAAATTAGTTAAAAAACAGAAAAAGAAAAAGAAAATGACCAAAAAAGACCTTAAAAACTGCTTAAAAAATATAATAATTCTGTAATGTACTTTAAAATATCTAATTAGGACACTTATGAATATGGTTTCTACTGTTTTTTTTTCAACTTGCAATTTGTGAAACTTTTCTTCCCATGTTGTTAATTTACTTTTTCCCATGTTTTTTAAATCAAGTGTTTAAATACTCATGAAAGCCATCTGAAAGCAGCACAAGAAATGAAGTTGCTCCAGGTTTTAAAGGGTTAAACATTATGTCCATTCAAATCCCTACTTTAGTAAATGTAATGAGTATAATGTTGTAGTTACAGTATCAAAAGTTAATGAACACGTTTTTCCTCCTGCGACTGCTGCATTGTTAAGGATGCGTCGATATTTTTAAATGTTTCGTCTAATTTAGAGAGGATGAGCAGGTTTAGCTCACCTTGATGGAGTCTTGCTTGGCATCCCTCGGCGTCCTTTGACCTCTGACCTGTAACTCGTTGGACGCTGATGTGGTGAGGAGGGCGGGAGCAGCCAGGAGGAGGACGAGGAGGAGGGAGGGGATGAAGGGAAACATCGCTGGGGTCAGAGCAGGAAAAAATCCTCCTCAGGTTGTTTAGGAAAAAAAGATGCAGAGGAAACGTGAGCTGATTGAAGCTGTTAGTTTGGTCGAAGCGAGGCCGATTCTTTCCAAAGATGAACGGATTAGAGACTCTGGAGCTGCAGGTGAAGCAGATCTCTGACAGCTGCTGTCGCTGCGGTCACATCCCACACAGCCAATGACATTTAACGCTCCTTTCCTCCTCCCGTCTCTCCTCCGTTCTCCGGGGATTTTTCCTCCTCTGGAACAAAGACAGAAATCACATTTAAATTTTGACATTAGCTCAGCGGACTCCACTTTGGTCACGATTAGCAGAAGTGGGGCCATTAGCTGTTTATGGGCTCGACAGTGGAGCGTGACGGCCAATAAACCACGACGGAAAAAGTCACTTGTGTCTGAGAGAGTAATTTGTGATGACGGCTCAGACTGAAGGCTGATTATTTAGACCGTTTGTCACACTGGATTTGATTAGTTTGTTTAGTAAATGAAGCAAATTTCATGAACTAAATCCTCGTATCTAATTGGTTAAGCACACTGTGCTGATAATAGGCAAACTTCTCCTGACTGCAGGACTGACTTCAACTTCCATGAAACTTCTGTGTTATTAATCATTTTATTCGAAAATGAAAAACTTTTGAGTCGGCCTACTTCTCCTACAGCTGCCAACAGCCTGCC
>NW_024627755.1:0-5278 GCF_008729295.1 Plectropomus leopardus | reverse complement strand
CTTTTTTGTGATTTTTTGTGTTTTGTTGTTGTTTTGTGTCTTTTTGTGGTTGTTTTTGTGTCTTTTTTGTCATTTTTGTGTTTTGTGGTTGTTTTGTGTCTTTTTTGTGATTTTTTGTGTTTTGTTGTTGTTTTGTGTCTTTTTGTGGTTGTTTTTGTGTCTTTTTTGTCATTTTTGTGTTTTGTGGTTGTTTTGTGTCTTTTTTGTGATTTTTTGTGTTTTGTTGTTGTTTTGTGTCTTTTTGTTGTTGTTTTGTGTCTTTTTGTGGTTGTTTTGTGTGTTTCCAGGTAACTTTGTGTCTCTTTCATTAAATCTGATGTCATGTTGGAGCTTTAAATTGTTGCGTCAGTTTCCACTGAGGCAGTCGTGCAGTAAAGTGCTGCCAGAGGCCCATTAGCAGAGAGAATACAGGACATGAGCTTATGTTACAGAACAATGGAAACAAACAAACACGACACTGAGTTTGCGTGTTGGCCCGGGCGCACAAATGAATTGTGGGAAACTGGGCAGACAAAGTCAAATTCCAGCGAGCCGGGGAGTTTGAATTATCATAATTGGAGGCCACGGCGGTGGGTGGGTGGGTGGGAGAAAGTTTGGCAGCCGGTTCAAAATGTGATATTATGAAGCACAAACAATAGACGTATGATTATGCATGACCGTCCTCGCGGCCCGCTGACGAGCCAGGAGGACACCAGGAAGAGCCCGGATCTGGCATCGCTTTCCTCTTCTTTGTTGTCACTTTTCTTTTTGAAGGAACGAGGAGAGACAGACGGGTCTCCACTCCCCCTCTGTTTCCTAACGACGGAGCGCCTCTGCAACCGCGAAACCACCGCGTTTGATCCGGCCTCAAAGGTTACGGAGGAAATATCGGAGAGCGATTGCAAATTTGTCATCAGATTCTTTGTTGTCAGAGAGAAACCCCCAAAAATGTTTGGATCATCTGACTGTAATTATCATCTCTGCACAGCGGGGGCGTCTCTCGGATCTGAGGACGCTGGGGGATCCTCCTTCCTCTGGCATCTTATTTACCCCGAAAAACTTTATTTTCAACAATAACTCTGAATACTGATGTTAGAAATATCAGCCGCGGTTAGTGTTTAGAGCTGAGTGAAGACAGAAAACTTCAACACCGCGATCATTAAACATGAACTGACTACAGCTGAATTAAAGTGGTCTATTTGGCTTAGTGAGGGGCAAACAACTTTAAAAGCTTTCTATTTATTTTACTGCTGATTCTTAATGTTTTCTTAAAAAACATGTTTGTCTTTTACTTTTTTTTGTGATTTTTAGTATTTCTCATCTTTTTTCTTTATTTTATATGATCTGATATGATGAATTTTTGGCGATTTTAAAATATGATTGATAATAAATACCCCTGAAACATCCTTAGTGATTTTTGGGGTGGGCCGGTGGGGACCTTAAACAAAAACATAATCACATAAAACACTGGGTGCTGAAGCCTCGGACGCTCAGACCTAAAGACCACAAACTGTGACGGTCAGGAGCACACGACGGTGGGATGTGAGTGACCAAAACACATCTCCCACTCTGGTGTGTTTTTATTTTTTTAGGGCAGGATCACACGAACACATGTTCAAGCTGGGAGGAAACCAGGGGATTTGAGGAACCATCTGTTAACCAAAGCCTTTGGGAAGCACACTAAGATGATCTGAGGATATTGTTCTCCCCAGGTGGGACTGGCAGGGGCTCTGCGGGCCCCTCGGCGTCCGTCCGAGCAGAAAAGGGAGGGAAACGGGGAGCTTAAGGAGCGCCGTAATCTCATTTTCATTCATAACGCTCGGGCATTTCAGGTTAGAGAAAAAAACAGCATCACATGTGTGGCGTCCAGAGCAGGTCAGAGGGTTTCGGCGCTTTGATATTAAGCACAATAAAAAGGATTATCGAAATGTTTAAGCACTGCACACGACCCACCGGGACATCGCTCACAGGTCAGCGGAGAGAAAAGAGGAGGAAGGAGGCAACGGCGCATAAAAAACATCCAGCGTCTTCATCAGCTGCAGGTCGGCCTCCCTGCAGCTTACAGCTAATGCTTCGCACAACGTCAAGGTGTGAGATCATGAAGTGAGAGCAGAGACTTTGGCCCACGGAGGAGATTTCCTCCCAGCTTAATGCTGTTTGTTTGCTCTGTTTACTACGGCGCTGAATTAGAGCCGCTGTAAAGTTAAAAAAAAAAAAAATCAGGGATGTGGATGGGAGTAATGATCCAAGAAAAACCGAGAACATCCCGGATTAAAGTGAGGATATAGAGACATAAACGTGCAACAAAATGTTGGAAAATTCATCTTTTAAGTACCAAATGTGGGTGTTTTGTAGCGACCTGTCACTGTACTATGACTTTAATTATTTATTTTAAGTATTTTAAGCTAACACATTATCTTTTTTTCTGATCAGAATTAAGTGGTTTTTGTGCCTAAACCTGAAAGGCCAGTTTCCAAAATATCTGCCACATAATGAAGTGCGATTTTTCTGAGTTTTTCTTCTCTTAAATTTGTGACTTTATAATCTTAAAGAGTATTTGAGTTTGACTCGTAAATTTGCGTTGTTTTTACTGTAAGTTCACCGTTTATGTCTCGGAGAATACCCGTTTTTGTTTCTTTTAAAGGTATGACTCCAATCTAGGAGATTCTCGGAGTTTGGACTGAGCCCCGGCAGATAAAGTGTCGGAGGATCCAGTTCTCTACAGAGAGTCCGCTTCAGGCTCCTCGTAGATGCAATAACTTGAAGATTTAGATCTCGGCACTCACAGACGTCCCCGGGAATAAAAGTCCGCAGGAAGTCCAGATATTTGGATTCAGCAGGCGACGACAGGGAGACTTTTCAGATTGGAGGACGTTTCTTAGATTAAATGACATTTCTAGGATTTTAGGATATTTTTAGGATTTTAGGACATCTCTACAATTTTACAACATCTCTCTGAAGCGTGATTCGGCCCTCGGGCCCTCAGCTGAATATGACTTGATTGGGAATCAAACCTGCGAGCTGCAGATTAGCGTCGGTGTGAACAGGGCGGCGCGCTGGTTAAAGACCTCCTCAACAGCAGCTTATGGATTAGTTAGAGTCTGCAATAATTACCACAACAAACAGCTCCTGTCAGCCTGCTCCTCCTCTGCTCCTCCTCGCCCGACTCCTCTAACCTGTAATAAAGAGTTTGCTCTGTTCCTACTCCTCTTCCTGCTCCTCCTCCTCTCTTTAAATCTCCTTAAACATTTGGACCAGCCCATCACTGTGACGGCTGTACACCTCCCTCAAACGGACTCCTCCGTTAACCACTCCTCCTCCTTTTCTTCATCAACCCCTCTCCTCCTTTTCTCTTTAAGTTTCTCCTAATCATATTCTTCAACCTTACTTCTCCTTTAACACCTCCTCTCCTCCTTCTTTAACGGTTCTCCTCCTTCTTTTCATCTTATTCTTTAACTTTTCTCCTCTCCTTCTTTAACTTCTTTCCTGCTCCTTCTTCTTCAATGCATCTCCTCCTTATCCACATCTTTAACTTTTCTCCTCTCATTTTCTTCATCAGCCCTTCTCCTCCTCTTCTCCTTCTTCTTTAACTTTTCTCCTGCTCCTCTTAAACTTCTCTCCTCCTCCTCTCCTTCTTCTTTGACGTCGCTCCTCCTTCTCCTCATCGTCCCTTAACTTTTCTTCTGCTCCTCTTCTCCCTCTCCTTTAACATCTCTCCTCCTTCCCTTCATCTTTTTTAACTTTTCTCCTCCTCTCCTTCCTCTTTAACCCTTTTCCTGCTCCCCTTTAATTACTCTTTTCCTTCTCCTTCATAGAAGAAGGAGAAGAGGAGCAAATCTCTGCTTGTCTCCTTCATACTCACCCTCTCCTCCTTCTTTCCTCTCCTCCTCTCCTCATCTTAATTCACTTCCTGATTCTCCTCCACCTCATTGTATTTAACTCCTCACTCCCTCTTCTACCCTCAACCTCGTCCCTTCTCCATCCTCTTCCTCCTCCTCCCTTTTTAACCTCTCCTCTTGTCTCCTTCATACTCTCTCCTCCTTCTTTCCTCTCCTCCTTTAACCTTTCCTCCTCCTTATTTTAATTAACCCCTTCCTCCCTCCTTTTCTCCTTCAAACCTCTCCTCTCCATCCTCCTCCTCCTCCTCCTCCTCCCTGGGAGGTGATGGGTGGTTTAAGTCTCGGAGAGACAAATGTTGGCGGGGCGAACAGATTGTTGGATGCTTGTTGACCTGTCAAAGCGAGCAGAATTGTGGCGCAGGATTGAAAATCTAAATCTGCATTAGAGGCTTTTGTTGGGCCTGAGGCGACTCACTCTGCACGAAGGGGTCTTTATCACACACACACACACACACACACACACACACACACACACACACACACAGGGAGCACTACACACCCTGCCTATGTTTAAAGCCGACACAAAGTCAATGCAATGTCAATGTCGGCGAGCAGCTCTTTATATAAGTTGTGTTTCAGACAGATTTACGCGCGGCTCATCTCAGTTCAGTTTGGAGCTGAATTCAGTTTTTTTGATTTAATAAAGTTAATATCGTACAGTTTGCAAGCAGTTAAGAGTGTTTCCAACTTATTTACAGTAAAGTTTTTCGCAGAAAAGTAAAATTTCAGGCATCAAATCTGAGTTGAGGACTTATCTGAAAAGTCGTGTTTGAAATTATGAGATAACTTAATTCTGACTTTAAGTTAAGAATTCATTCTTATCATCTAAAAATTTGGAATTTGTCCTCAAATTATGACCTTAATCTAAATTTTGCCTAAAAAATTGGATTTTGACCCCAAATTTCACCTTCAATTTAAATTCTGACTAAAAATGTGAACTATGGACACTAATTCTTTTTCTTATTATCATTACTGTTAATAATTAGAATTTTTATGCTTTGAAACTAAAATTGGTTTCAGTCTATCACTTTTAATTTTATGATTTCAAACCAAAATTGTGACTGAAATCCCAAATTGAAAGAATAATCCATAATTTTGACTGTTTGAACTGTGTCCATAAATCCAGACACACTTTCAAACCAAACTTTACTATCTTAAATCCAAAATACAACTTTAAATGTGTGATCTGGTGCAAAAAATATGATTTTAAACAAAAACGATCTCTTAAAGCTTTTGATCTGAATCAATAATTCTGACTTTATTGCAAAACTATGACTTGAATGTTATGATTTATTTTATATAAGCCCAAAATTCTGAATGAAGTCCAAAATAATTAATAGAAATTCACATTTTTTTAACCTGAAAATGTATTGAAAATTAACTGTAAAATTATGCCATAT
>NW_024627754.1:0-2375 GCF_008729295.1 Plectropomus leopardus | reverse complement strand
ATTTCGAGTTACAATTAAATAGCTGTAGCACTAATAATGCTCCACACTATCCATCAGTGTAACCTGGTTACTGCAAAATCATTTGGGATGTGTGGAGCTTTTAAAATGAGAGCACGTGTTTGTTTTACTCAGTATTTTCTTTTAGGAGGTTATTTATAGACTCATATGTGACAGCTGCACATTACATACTCTTGTATGTATCTGTGGACCCACTAATGTAAACGTAACCGTCCTATATCCGGTATATCCTGTAATCTTTCACATGCCGTCTCCTTCTCTGATGTCTATTACTATTCTAAAAACATTTTAATTTCTTATGATAGTACAGAATCGTCTATAAATGTCTCAGTATGTTGTGCAACTGCAGATACTGTAAAACTACCACTGGTACCATAATGTATTTCTTTCTCATAGCACAATACATATTTATTTAACACATTTTCATTCATACATTTTATTCATAAATTTAAAAAGCCAACACAATTGTAGATTAAAAAGAGTTAATATCTCTTTCATCCTTTTCACAAAGCATAAAGTGTAAAACTAGTGAACTGACAGGAACAACCATGATGAAAGCAGGTTACTGAATGTAACCAACTTTTAACTAGTCCATATGATTCTAATAATAATATATTGCAACAGCAGTTAAATTTGAGAAAATTTGTAAAAAAAAAAAAAAAAAATGGCACACATGTATATGTGTATGATTGTGTGTGTTTGTGTGTGTAAGAGGGGGAAAAAGAATTAAAATATAAAACAACTGATGACAATTATTTAGGGGTTGGGGGAAATAGTTACAGCATAGTATTGCAATATTTTTTTATTTCTCATTATACAAATTGTTAATATTGCAAATAAATTAAACTTTTGGTAGCCTACAAGAATAATAAATCAGTAAATAAATCAGTAGATACATTTTGGGGCAATAACAATGATTAATGTGAGATGAACAGACTGAAAACTTAGTATATATATATATATAACAGATAAAACAGATGTTGGCAAAATTTTCTTTTGAGGACATAATTTGTTGTTGAACAAAGGTAATAAATTGCAATGCATCACAATGTATGTTATTGTAATACTCAGCATATCCCAAAACATTTAAAATCGTGATAATACTTTATCGGGATGATGATTTTCACCCCTATAATCATTCCATAACCTTAACCATGTGCTGTTACCATGACTACAAAGCTCCCCAAAACCAAGTCAGGAGACAACCCAAACCACAATCTTATCTTATAACCTTATATCAAGTTGTGTTTGTGCCGAACCAAATCTTAACCACCACGTCGTCACATTCAACAGTGATTTTATGACAGTTTAGAAAAAGACACAAATGCACAAATGATGTCATCATGCTGACAGGGACATCAGATTCAAAAACACTTTCATTTGTCCTTGTTGAGCACATGGACAATCAATGTATGAACTTGTTGCTCCCCTGTACTTATTTATTTTTTATTTTTTTAGGAAAAGACATTCTGTTACTGACTATAGAGCCTAGTGGTTTTGGTGCTACGGGCAAATATATTTCGTCTGATTTAATGAAAGTAAAGTCACATTTTCGCAGCCAGCTAAATATATAATGCCCTATGTGGAGGTGCTTGTTTTATCATCTTTAATCTGACATCAATAAAACATGTGGTGGTGTTTTTTGTACTGATGTCAGAGTCTACCTCTCTGTCTGACTTTCTCTCTGTTTCTCCCTCTCTGTCTATGTTCTGTTTTATTGATGAAGGCAGTGGAGACTTTAGGGGATGACGGTTATTTCAGCTCTAGTTCCTTTGCACACGCACACACTCACACGTGCACACACACACACACACACACACACACACACAAACACTTTGCTGGCCTACTTTCCCAGGTCTTTTCCCTCTGGACGGATTTGGAACTCCGTGGTCACTGTTCAGACACACACACACACACACACACACACACAGACAAATACATACAAATAGACTGACTTGCATGCAGATAGATGTGTACAAATGCACACATGCACACACACAGAGGCACACACAGACAAGGTCATAAATGAATAGTGTAGGGGAGCAGTCCTCAGCTGTTTTGGCTCTTATTAACAGCTGTCTGTCTCTTTGTCTTGTTTTGTTAATTTATTTAAGTGTTATAGATGACGAGTTCTTGTCAAAAGTAATTTTTTCTAAATTGGAATGAGTATAAAATGTGTGGTGAATATTTTGACATTTCTAATTTGGGTTTCATACTTAACCATTTCTTGTGCTGAATTGAGATGCCCTTAACTAGCATTTAAACCTCTGAAACATGACAAAAAAAGGTTTGATTTCTGTCAGAAACTCAGCAAAAACAAAAAGGAACCAAGGAATGTCCTGCGAATTACAAAAAAA
>NW_024627753.1:0-2706 GCF_008729295.1 Plectropomus leopardus | reverse complement strand
ATCCAGACGAACTCAGGCCCCGTTCCAGTGTACTACAACACCCCAATCGATTGTCAGTCACTGCTAATTAGCTACCTGGGGCTGGGGTTACACATTAAACTTAGAACTTAAGAAAAACCTCAGAGAACCACCCATTAAAATAAAAAGGCTGATAGCCCATTTAGCCTGATTAATTAATCAAGTCTCATAAACTGAAGGCTGCTATAAAGTTCTTTTTCCTGGTGTACAGTGATTGGACTTTATACACACACAATAAACAAGATCAAGTGTCTTTATAAATTAAAGGTTTATTAAACTATTAATTACACAGCAAAACTAATCTTAAAAGACTACAAATAAATGAGTTTAGGAATAAGTCAGGATAAATGATGAAACAGTGAATACAGCGAACACACAGGGGAAGGGATAAAAAACCAGTGAAGAACTGAATTAGATGTGACATCTCGACATGATCATTCACTGAAATAGTGCACGATGATCAAGCAGCTGAGAATTTAAGATTAAAGGGAGGTCTAACACTATCTATGTTTTCTTCAGAAGTCTCAATGCCAGGGAAAAGGTTCATTCTGGAAAAGTTGCAGTGTAGCCTTTGTGTATGCACTGGACGGGCAGCTTGGTTACACTCATGCGGCCTCTGTCAATTAGAACGTTGCAAACTCGGCTTGAGTTTGTTTCCTCCATCTCTCTCTCCCAATGGACAGTTGGATCATCTTCTGACATCTATTGTGGCTGAGATGAGATCATGATGACAGCTTCATTCAAGTCTCATTTGAAGTCTTTTTGTCCCACAGTCTTTCTTGTGCAAAGTCCTTTGGTTCTAAATCATCATTTAGAACACTAATGTTGCATGGCCTGTTTCTTTTTCAGGGTAGATTAACAGCAGCAGCACCTCCCAGCATCTCAGGCTGCTCTAGCTTGCTGCACAGAATCCCCCATCAAACAAAACCTATGATTAGAAAATCTAAATTCCCATGATTACAAAACAATTCCTCCTCCATACACACACACACACACACACACACACACACACACAGACACACAGGCACAGCTTGTGTTTGTCAGTTTGGCCTCAAAATGTAAATGCATGTAAGCAAAGTTCCAGTTCTTTAGGTTTGAGATGTCTGCACAACATTTAGATCAAAGTACATTTTTACTTTGAATATCAAAATCAGTTGATGTGGTCCTTACTCCCAGTCTGAAGATGTCAGGTGTGTGTCACATATTGGTTACGCAACAAAAGCATAAATTGTCAGTTTCTTAGATGTAGGTATCTCCTAATGACTTCTTCAGTCTCTCCAGGAGCTCACTTGACAGTTCCTCACATCAAATAAGCCGTAAGTTAACTCAAACTGTCCAGTTGGGCAATAGAATTGTAATTCAGCTCTGCTGCCCTGAGTCATAAGTTCGATCAGGCAATTAGGTCCATTAGCCCCGAGGGGAATCTCCAAAAGAAGTTTCAGTTTTAGTTAGGCATTTGAATATACATATTCTTATCAGGAGTTTTACTCATCATCCACTAAATGAAAGAAGTTGTAGCTTTTCTTTCATTCATGTCTCCATTAGTTTTCCTCTGTCTCTTTCATTGCTATGCTAGCTGCAGATGCTGCAGGTGCTATGGATGTTTTCCTTCCAACTGAATTCCCCGCTGCCACAGCTCCTGTTTAGCCTCCTGTGCATCCTCATAGGTCCGCAGGCCAGTGCCCCACTGGATAGGGATCCTCGTGAATGGGGTTTGGAATCGGATGCCTTTCTTTTTAAGTGCTTCTTTAATACCCCTATAGGCCCTGCCTTTCTCCAGGTGTAATCATGGTCAAAGAAAACCCCCCATTATTTATTGAATTTTCCTCTTCCAGGCCAACTTCAAGACTCCATTTGTTCTTTTTTTTTACATCAATTTTTCCCTTCAATAGTTTGCAAATTAAAGTTTTCAAGTTGAGGGGTCTGAATTTAAGACTGATTGAAACAGACTAAATAACACTGTGTCCATCTCGCTAGGCTAGTTTCATAAGTGAAGAAATACAATTTTCAAAAACTCCCAAATGCGTACCAAGATATGAAACTGATATTAATCTTAGGGTCTGACTCTGAGGAAGATGGCAATTTTTTCCAAAATTTGGGAGTCTTCCTTTAAACAGGCACAAGACATCAATAACCTTGAGGAATAGGCCCAGTGGTTCTCCTTTGTTCAATTCTTCTTGGTATTTTCTGAAAGGAATGAGAGATAGCATGTCAGTCTAAGACTGGAAAAAAACACTCAACAGAAAGACAATGACAAAGTGTTCAATCTGATTAAAGGGGATTTAAATAATTCACACATCATCCCTTGCCCCAGGAAAAAGTTAGTATTTCTGAGCATGCATGGCTCTCTCCTGAAGCTACAAGCCACAGAGATAACCATCCAATCAGTGATGCAACTGGGACGTAAACTCTTTGACTTTGACTTTGACTTTGACTTTAGGAGGCCATAACTTCTTGTATGTACTGTTACACTTCACTCAGTGTAAGAGCATTTTACATTTCACTAAGGTGCAATTCTGGGGGAGGAGTAATGGGTAATTCATTAAGGTAATACAACAGATGTACAAACAAAAATAAACACTCATTGAAATACATTTCATTTAAGTAAGCTAACTCAGGCACGGGCTGCATCAAAGCACCAACAACGTTACTGTTCAAAGGAAAGAGAAATACTCTCTAGGCAGCTAC
>NW_024627752.1:0-2412 GCF_008729295.1 Plectropomus leopardus | reverse complement strand
CTGGTGTGTGTGTGTGTGTGTGTGTGTGTGTGTGTAATTGCCCGTTGCCATGGTAATTACTGGCCCAGCCCCTCCCCTCTCCTTTCCTCTCAGGTCAGCTCAAAGGAGGCAATTGAATTTGATGGAAATGTCCTTGTCAAACTCCTCCATTTGCAGCCATACCTTTCACCAAATAGTCAAATATTACAACAGGAAGCAAAAGGAGGTTGTAACAAACGCAGAAATACCAAATTAGCCTGAAAAAATATCTGCTACATATCCCAAATCCTTGCGTAAGAAAAAGCTTGCGGCAGTAAATTTCCAGAAATTTCTCATCTCAGTTTGTATTGGAGTAAATGGGGACTTTTTTTGGGTCTTCCTTCCTTTGGAGGAGCACTGAGCCAGCTGTGTTGCGTTGTCAGTTTTCTAACCTACTTTTCATCTTTCCACAAAAGTACCTTGTAAGTGTCACATAAGTGCCACGTAATTACATGTTGTAGAAAGGACTCATTTTAAAAAAAACAAAAAAAAAAAAACTTGGGTATTGAGCATTAAAAAAAAAGTCAAACATACAAAAGTTTTACAAAACTGTCTCGATGTCAAGACCTGCCATGCTTTCTGAGTTCATGTTTATTTGTCATTTTATTTATTGATTTATTTTATGCATTGTTTTATTTTAGTAACCATTGTCTCACCTTGTTTCAGATCCAATGTCCTGTCAAGCTTCCCTCTTTTGTGATTACTTGCTAATGTGATTCACCTGTGTCTCTCAGAGTATTTAAGTCCTTGTCTTCCCCTCCTTTGTTGCCAGATCATCTTGACCTTTGAGTGAGAGTTCCAGCATTTTCTAGTGTTTCCTCTGTGTATGTTTCACCAGTTTGATGAGAATACTTTTGCCTATGTGACTGCTTACAGGGTCTGCTTTGTGGGTTCATGGCCACTTTGTGCTTGATAATATCAATATTCTTGTGTGGCACTAGTATTAATAGTATTTCATTATTACTCAGCAAGTATGGGCAGATAATGCAACATTTCTGATACTGATATTAGACTTAAAATATACCTCTTTCATATATTAATTCCACAATGGTAAATAGCCAATGTGGTGTATATATTCTAAGCATATAATTTAAAGCTTTAAAGGCCCTGAAAATGTATTTTTTCCATCAGTGTCTCTTACATGAACACAGTGAAAAGTGTTTGGGTCATTTAATGAGATATGTCTGTGTTTGGCTTTGTTTTTCTCACTGGTTTGAAGTGGTTGATGCTCAGTTGGAAAGGGTGAGAGGGTCACATATTTCTGTGCATCAGTCAAAATTTTGCAGTATTTCAATCAAAATCTTATGACTGTCGTGCTGGTTGTTTGTTTATGTTGCCACTGTCTACTGTCAATCAAATGTTTTCAAACCACCCACGCACAGTCACAATGAAGCAAATTAGCTGAATTTATGAAAATATTTAAGGATTTTTATTTTTCTGAACTTTAATTGTTGCCTCTTGAGTCATGAATATGTGATGTTATTGAGAAAAATTTGCAGTGTGAGACCAAGTTTTGGGGGTCTTTAATTAAAAGTCTAGAGGTTAATCAGAATGAACACTTGAACTTAATAGCCATTGTTTTATTTCTTATGTCCCTCTCATTTGTTTTGCTTTGCAATTCTCTGCAGAGCTACCATTCCTCACCTGTCCGCCAGTCTCTCAGTGTGATCAGCTCATTATCTGACTCTCCTCCTGTCCAAACACCTGCCCTACAATCCTTCATTAGCTCCAACCACCACAGCATCGCCCTTTGCTAGATGATCTGTGTTGCATGCCGCAATGTCATGCAGTCTTTTCTATCCCCCTCTGTTTCTGTCATTTTTTGACACTATTGGATGCATTTGCTATTTAGTTTGCACACTGAGTAAAGTCTGTCACACACAAACAAGTGATGTAATCTTTATTTTTCAGAATAAAAAAACATAAATTCATGAAAAAAAATATGATTTTACTTGTATGCTGTACTTTTTATTTTTTTTAAACCCTTCCAACCAGTATCAAAATCAGTTTCTTTGACACCTTTCATAAACATTTCAACTTCTGGGACTCAAGGAAATTTGTTTGGTTTCTTTTGAAAACATGGTAAGGAGGCAATGAGCAACTTGACAAGAAATAGCCAACAAATTACAAAAAGAAAAAGTAAAAGGTGACAAGATATTGACTTTAAAAATGACTGCAGGGAGATTATTATAATTGATGGAAAAATAGGGTAAATGTCCAAAGACTATATTCAGAATTTGTACAACAATACATTCAAACTTATTCAACAGAAAAAATATCACATTTTAAGATAATTTTCTTGTTTCTTTTTGTACTATCATTACTATTATTATTATTTTTATTTTTTTTATTATTATTTTTTTTTTTTTTTTTTTTTTTTTTTTTTTTTTTTTT
>NW_024627751.1:0-3992 GCF_008729295.1 Plectropomus leopardus | reverse complement strand
CTTACAATTTTGAAAAAATATCAAAGCAAATAAAGCAACCAGCTAAAAAAAATACTCAAAACTCACAAGTTCTGATAAAAAGGAATGTTTTAAGTCATTTTTTATTAAACTCAACAGTCACATGCTTAACTTACAGCCAACCAGCATGTCTGTTCTGCACCAGTGTGAGAGGAGATTCCCCTCCATACCAGCAGACGATGGTCATCTTTAACAGTTTTTTAAAACGGGAAACCGGAAGAAAGCCAGTTAGCACAATAACACCGCAACCCAATACTGAAAAGAACAAAGCAGATTTACTGCGGACCAGTGAACAACAGCACAAACCACCAGGAAACGTTGCTGTTAAGAGCTCAGTGGCAGAAGAAAAATAATCTTACTGTGTATAACAAGTTTGTTTCGACCTCACTCCTGAGTTTCAGCTCTTTGTTTACAGTATTCACTTCCATTTCTCTTTTTGTGCGCTGAGCTGAAAGGCCAATCAGAGTGATTTCATTCACTGGCAGACTCCATGGCCCCCACCGCGGATTCAACATGCTGAATCAGCAGAAAGAAAGCTGACGAGGACCAACGGCGGTGACAAGGACTGTGGCCGCTCAAGCCGACAGCTGACTGTTGACTTGGTGTGTCACAGCCTTTAGCACTGCAGATTTCAATTTTCTCTCAAACTTTTAAGAAAAAAATAAGTGAGAGCTGAGTTGAGGAAAACTGTGGGATCACTTTAACTCTGGATCAGTTTTGGCAAAGTTTTAATTTTTATCAACAGTCTTTAGATGGAGTCACATTGGCCCCTTAAACTCTGCTGGTCTCGTCAGTGGTTTGGTCATTACACATTTTTGCAAGAAAACATTGTTTCAGCCCACAGATTTTATTTTATATTGTAGTGGACGTTCTAAAATTTCTTAAGACAAAGGTCCAAAGATAAAACGATAATTAAATCAAAACCTACAGAGGTTAAGCCAAACTTTCAAAAGCCAGCTGATGTTTTACCTGGTTTTGTTTTTCTTTCTGTTTGTTTTACACAAGGTGCAAGAGTTCCTGTGGCCTCGTTGGGGTCTGGATCATGGAAAGAGGTTGCTCGACCTGCTCCATAGTGAGCCCTTTGTGTCCCGCCCACTGTTTGTCCATGCCTTCTCTATCGGTGGCTACACATTTGCTAATCTGCTGATACATGTGTCCCAGGACACACAGAGATATCAGGCGCTCACACAGAGGATCAGAGGCCAAGTCTATGATAGCCTGGTGGTGGGCTCTGTGGAGCAGATGTCCACAGGTCAGTTTGTATCAATCAATCAATCAATCAATCAATCAATCAATCAATCAAACAATCTCATTCATCAGTGCAGTTTTATAAGTATCCTTAATGCCCAGTCAAATAAATGAAGTGTGTTTGTTTCCTCCTCTCTGCCCAGGTCTAGCTAAGACTGTATTGCCACGTTGGGAGACCCTGATAAAACATGTGAGCCTGTTCTACTTTAACATCTTCAAACGGCAGACAGTGGACTACTTTAACAAAGGCATTGACGTGTTTTGGAACAGTCCCATCACTGCTCCCGCGCTCTTCTTTTTTTGTGAGAATGATTTGTTGAGCAACCCACGAGTGATGGAGGAAGTGATTGATCATTGGCTGAAACGCGGGGTGGAAGTCACAACAAAGAAATGGGAGGATTCAACACATGCAGGTCACATAAAGAGGCACCCAGAGGAGTACCTGAGCACCCTAAACATGTTCCTCCACTCTCTCCATTTTGCCCCGCTGAAGGCTAAAATGTAAGACCAAAAAACAGTCCTATTAACTTGACTTTGCTTGTTTTCTGTTTTTCTGTTAAAATGTTTGTTAGACTATAATGTGTTACCACAGCACTGAGGATTAACTAAGAAAAAGAAACTTTAGGAAGACTGGTAGAGGACGATGGGATCCCTCTTCCAGCACGGACAGGCGTGCAATAGATGTCGTAAATAACAAATGAAATACTGCACGGCAAAAAGACAAGAGAGGGGAGAGGAGAGGGGGAGAGAGGGGGAGAGAGGCACAGCAATAATAGAAAGAGGTGCATTAAATTATTACATGCACTCTATGATGATGTTGAGGGTGATGATAAAAGTCTCATGCGTATATTGATAAGGAGGTCTCCAAAGGCAAGATCACGGCATTGGCACAACCAGGACCAGACCACGATTCAGTAACCTCACGAATTGTGGCTTCGAAGATGTTATGTTTTAAAGTTGTACAGTTACATTTCTCACGTTGGCACTTTGACTGTGAACACAGGGAGATTACGCCTGCCATGATGGCTGAGAAAGGTGGAGGAGTTTGTTCACTGAGAGAGCCAACAACAAAAGTCAGTGGTGAGATTAACGGTTCCTGCTTTTGAATATAATAATAATAGTGGATTTATATTGTGAAGGAAAAGTAGAAATTGTTTCCAGAAGCCGTTGTGCATTGTACTGTTTTTCTACTTCCTTTAAGCCAAAACATAACGTCATTGCTGTCATAACCTTTTATATTTACACAAGCAACTCCAGGGACTTGATATTTGATGGTCCACAACTGTAAAGAAGAATGTTTCTTTTTATTTGTTTGTTGACAATGCTTTATGAAATTCCATATAGCACCGTCCCTGTAGTTCATATTGCCTCTTGAGACAGAGATGGCGTAATGAGCCTCAGTGATAACCTGTATAAGTCATGGTGCTCTCACAAACTACCAAAGCAGCGAGTAACAAGTTTGTCTTGTTTTAACGTTTTACAAATGAATGAAATGTCTGTTGAAGGTTGCCTTATTACTTGATATAACTAACTTTTTTTATGTTTCTGGTTTGTACATTAAAAAATACATTCTTTGAACGTTTTCTTTTTCAGTTCTTTTGTAGTTATTGCATAACATTTGTCCTCCTACTTTGTGCTTTTTCCTCAACAACCTCATTTGTTTTCATGGTTTACGATAGTTTGAGATAAAACTTTATTGACAAGGGAAATCACTGGAGAGCAGTTACAATTTAAAGTGGAAATAGTGTAGATCAGACGAGTGCAAAGATGTAAAAGACTAAAATAACATAACAGTGCAAAATAGATTTTTTTAAAAACTGGATACCAGTAAGGAGTAATACTAATGAATACATGGACGACAAAGATTAAGATTACACTATTGATCCCACTCTGGGGGAGTTCACACATTACAGCAGCTCAAGAGTCAGAAGCAAGAGAAAAGCAAAAAAAAAACCCAAAAATAAAAAAAGTGATTTATTAAAAGGTATAAAATGATAAAATGATTAAAAAATACACATTAAATAAAATGACACAAAATCCATCAATATCTTTCACTTATGCAGATACCGTATGTCTATGATTGGTAGCTGCACAGGATAACTGAAATACACAGTGTTGTATTTTTACTGTAAAGATATAGAAATATAGCGTGTAAATATTATTACACAGTAAGTGGTAACTTATTGCACAGGCATATTTCATCATTGTTTAGTCATTGCTTACATGTCTAATCTGTTACAGTGCAATTTTCCTTTACGTGAAAATACTAAGTACTCTACTACCACTCTGTACATGCAGTGGCTGAATGTAATGTAAAAGTACATTTACTCAAGTACTGTAGTTGACTTTCAATTTGATGTATTTGTACATGAGTATTATATATTTTCATGTTACTTTATGCTTTTACTCATATCCATTACAGAGGGAAATACCATACATTTTAATTCACTGCATTTATCTGACAGCTTTTGTTACTTTACAAATAAAGATTATTTTTCACTAAAACATAAGAAGTGTCTGGAAAATATGTTTGTTATAAATGAAATTACTAAATTGTTTATACAGTTGAAAATATTAATTGATTAATTGATCCGTTGATTCACAGAAAATGAATTGCCTACTATTTTGAAAAACATTTAAGGCTGTCTGTTTTTAATTTTTTTAAATAATTTTGAGTTGGCTGTTATTTTGTTTATATTTTTAAGGGTTGGGTTTTAAAAAAAAAA
>NW_024627750.1:0-3651 GCF_008729295.1 Plectropomus leopardus | reverse complement strand
GCACTGATGTAGCACTGATGTAGCATTGATGTAGCACTGATGTAGCATTAATGTAGCATTGATGTAGCATGCTCAGCATGCAGTACTAAAGCGTGAACACTGACCTTCTGCAGCAGAGCGAAGTCGAGACCCTTCACCAAGTGAGTGTGCTCCATGTCACCACCCAAAAACTTCGACTCCTGGATCAGCTGACGACGTTTCTCTGCTGCCGACTTGTCTCTGAAACACACACACCAAATATAAACTACTGAAACACACACACCAAATATAAACTACCATGGTACTGTTCGCTCTGTTGGCATTAGCTCTGTTAGCAGGACTCACGCCTCGGCCGTGGGGCCCACAGCTCTGTAGTTGGCGGTGGTGCTGATGAGTTCGGTTTCTTCGTAGTCCTTGTTGACGCCATCTCGGCGCTCTCTCGCTCGGTCGCGGTATTTCTCGGCCAGCTCTCTCTCTCGCTCCATCTCCTGCTGACGTAGCTTAGCATAGTAGCTGGAACGACAGATATCGAGAATCAGTAACCGAAAACGTGAGGACTGTTTCTGTCAAACTGTTACATCACACGCGTGTTTCTTTGAAGAAGTGACGTGACTTTTCTTGTGCTGCTTTCACGCGTCTTTGACGGCATTTAACCCTTTGAGCTCTGAGCACATTGGTTTATTTTATAGCAAAAACAGAGAAAAGGAAATGAGCAACTTGGTGAGAAATGTTCCACAAACTGCAAAAAAATGGTAAGAAATATATTTTAGAAAACTCTTTCTTTAATAAAAGCTCGGGGTAAAATGTCTATGAAAAAGAAAAAGAGACACTTGGAATAATCATCACAACTACGTATTTGAAACGATGTTACAAAATTATAATAATCTTTTAAGCGGGTCGTCTTCTCGTCTTTTTTTGTTGTTTTTATGTTTGTTGTTGTTTTCTTTCAAACGAATTTTCAGGTTATTTTCTTGCTTTCTTTTTTCTTATAATTTGTTTCTAACTTTGAATAACTCATTTTCAGGTTATTTTCTTTTTTTGGTTAAGTTTAACTTTCTTTGTTGGTGTTTTTTTAGTTTTTTCATGTTTAGCCTTTAAACTAACTCCAGGTATTTATTTTTAGTTTTCTGTG
This sequence comes from Plectropomus leopardus, assembly GCF_008729295.1. Lineage (NCBI taxonomy): Eukaryota > Metazoa > Chordata > Actinopteri > Perciformes > Serranidae > Plectropomus > Plectropomus leopardus. The sequence goes on along the minus strand of NW_024627750.1, from coordinate 2,540 downwards.
GTTATTCATTGGTTTGTTTGTTTATCTTGTTGGTATTTTTGTTTCGTTTTATTTAGTTGTCTTTTGAAATGATTTCCAGTTTCTAGTTTTCTTGTCATTTTTTCCTAATTTCTGGGTAATTTCTTCTGTCGTTGATCGTTTGTTCCAGTTTCTGACAGAAATCAGGAGTTTGTTCAGGTTTTAAAGGGTTAAAACATATTTTCTAAAATTTTTATTGTCATGTTTTCTGTTTCCTGCCTGAGCGTCAAAACACCAAAACGTTTTCTGCGGTTCAAATTCTGATCGATGGATAATAAAACTGATCATCTGATCAATAATAAAACTGATCATCTGATCAAAATTCTCACCTCTTCTTCTTCCTCCTCCTCGCTGCAGGATCCTCGTCCTCGTTGTAGTCCCTCGGCATTCTGGGAGAAAAAATTATCTCGTCACTTTCTTCATCCTAACATTCTTCCTCCTCTCCTCCTCTTCCTCTCCTCCTCTTCCTCACTAACAGTGTTTAGGTTTTTTACTCACTCATGGTGTCTGGATTTAGAGGGCGGGGCTGAGGAGGGCGTCGCCCTCGGCGTCATCAGCAGCTTCCTGAAGTCATCATTGGTCAGTTTGGACCTGAGAGAGAGAGAGAGAGAGACACACACACACACACACACACACACACACACACACACACACAGACAAAATTGTTCAATTTTTTTGAAGATGAAAAGTGCCAAAATTTTTCAAAGCAGAGACATGCTGAAGGTTTTCACAAAAAAAAAACTGCCAAAGTGTCTTCTTAAAAAAACAAACAACTTTAAGCACAAAAAAGTCAGCAAAGGATTAAAAAAAAATCATTCACACACACACACACTCGTCTGCTGCAGCGGTGCGTTCACTGGCAGTGGGACTGCAGTCTATCGCCTATATTTAACATGTTTGAAAGACGTGAAGGCAGAGTGACACAGATACTCACTGAGCCGCCGCTCTGTGGTCGTCCAGCTCGTGGCCCTCAGGGGCCAGAGGGTTGGAGTAACTCTCCGCTGAAAACACACACACACACACACACAAGTCAGTGACAGCAGCTTACAGCGAACACTGGTTCATACTGGTTTCTGTCTAGTCTGTGTGGTCTCTTTGTGTCCCTCTGTTGTCTTATCGCACTGATTTAAGGGTTTTAAGTCTGTTTGTGTCTCTGTGGTTGTTTTTCCTGTTTTTGTTGTGATGTTGAGGATCTTTTGGTTCCTCCTTCAGTTTGTCACAAACATTCAGCCACAGCACGTGTGGAGGTTCCTGGTTTTACCTGCACAGGTAGACCTACAGCTGTCAGACTGGAGGAGTACTTGAGTAAATGTACTCAGTTACATTCCCCCCAAACAGAGAATAACAGCTAACAGGTGAACTGAGTGATTCACCTCATTAAGCTCCGCGAACATTAAACTTTCATTCGTGTTATTTTATCTCAGATGTTCGTTATCGGGATGCAGCTTCAGAGCCGATTTACAGAGTGAATCCAGTCTGATGTTAAATCAATATTAACCCCTTCCTGTCTGCTCTGTGAGTCCGCGGACCGGGCAGGAAAAGGTTAAAACGTCTAAAAACTGACCGGAGTTTGGTGTGATGTCAGCGGAGTGAAGCTAAGCTAACTAGCTAACTGAGCCCTATGAAAGGAAAAAGCTGAGTTTAAATGTGGATAAATAGAATAAAAACACACAACTGTTTATTATTCATCGTGTCTGAGTTACATTTAATCCGGATTATTTTCTGTTAATTTAAATTAATTAATCTAGTCTCTGAAGCTAACAGCTCGGTTAGCACGGTGCAAGCTAACATGCTAACAAGCTCCGGAGCTCGGACTCACTCTCGGGCATCTCTGCGGGGCTTCGGCTGCTCTCCTCCGGCCTGGACAGCAGCTGGGACCCGCTCTGGAGACCTGCAGCTGGTTCCTCTGCTGGTTCTTCCGATTAACGCGACAAAACCCGCAGAGACGGATCCTGACTGTGGTCAACAACCCGAGCTGCGCCGCTAACCTGTTAGCTTCCTCACCGGAAACTGTCTCTGTTGTTTAGTGACGTCACTTCCTGTAAGGAGCGCCGTCCGCAGGACACAAAAGAGTTTGTTATTAATCAGAGGAAATAAAACAAAATAAAATAAAATAAAATCACAAAAAACATAAAAAACACAAAACGTGTAAATTCTTGTGTATTTACCTATTTATTATTACTATTATTTTATTTCGCGATTTATTGTTTTATACTTGTATGTATGAGTCACGTGATTTATTGACCATAGGTGACACTGTTAAAGTGAAAACTTCTCAATAAAATATTAATGAAAAAGAACACACAAAAAAGCAGCATAAAAAACAACCATAAAAACATAATCACCAACAGTAAATTTGGGGTGAAACAAACTGATTTTCACTGTTTCTGTTGGTTTTTATTTCACCTGAAACAACAAAAACTCAGAGAAACTTTTCATGTTTGAACTGAAGTTTAAGTTCACAGCAGCATGTCATGTTCAGTGTAGTGATTATTAAAAACAAATAATGTTTTCTAATAATT
>NW_024627749.1:0-3067 GCF_008729295.1 Plectropomus leopardus | reverse complement strand
TATTTCTCACCATTCTGCCCATGAGGAACTTTTCCATCAAAATACTTTTACTATCTTGACTGTGAAATGTCTGAGTACTTCCTCCTGTGCTGCCTGTCCTGCAGGTTTGTCTCATTGGTATTAACACGTTAAATTCAGTTTAAATTATCACACAGCTTCATCTTTTTTAATCTGATCATGTTTACAGATTCATATTTAAAAAATAAAGTCACTATCAGATAAATGTAGTAAAGTAAAAGTACAAAGCTACTGAAAATTTGAATACACAAGTTGGGTAAAAGTACCTCAGATTTGTACTTGAGTGCAGTACTTTATAAAATTTTGCAGAGGAGGATTTTAACTATTTGAAACCTGAATCCACATCAGTTTTCTTGTGCTTGTTCAGATGCCTTTTTCGAAAATATTGTTTAAATTTGGCTCAAATCTGTGATGGAAACCGCCTACGGATTATCTTACCCTGACCAATCCAACCAACGAAGGCGACGAGTACCGGCCACTCAGAGCGAGAGCTCAGCAGGTCATTCCTTCGCCGTCCTCGGATTCGAGGTGAATGAAAGTGTTGACGCTGATGATGTTTTGTGTTTCCTGTCAGCGGAGAGAGTGGAGCAGGAAAAACTGTCGCTGCCAAATACATCATGAGCTACGTGTCCAAAGTGTCTGGAGGAGGAGACAAAGTCCAGGTCAGGATGCAGAGTACTATTTCACGTACCACTCATGGTATTACATGCTACTGCTTGTGCTACTGTCTATTGTACTGCTCATGTACAGGATTCCCACAAACATGGAAAACCTGGAGAAGTCATACAGTCCTTAAAAATCATTAGTCAAGTAATAAAAATCCTTAGAAGTCATGAAATTTAGAGTGTGTAATAAAATAGTTTGAGTATTCTTTTGTGAATAACCCTCTACATAATGTAACATACTGGCAAATTTATTTTCTGAGGCTGTCGACGTAACGTAGCTCTAATATTTGTCTGTGTGACGTTTTTATCTCAAAATTTGGGGCTTTTTTCAGGCATTTATTGCCTTTACTTGACAGGACAGTGTGAGCGTGAAAGGGCAAGAGAGAGGCTGAGGCTGGAATCGAACCCGTGGCCTCTGCGGCGGGGATACAGCCTCTGTACATGGGTTGCCACTCTATAGGGCTGGGCAATAAAACAATAACGATATCAATCGCGAAATAACTTTTCCTCGATTGAAATATGAGACGTAGTTGATAAAATGACGATAGAACGCAAAACAGCCAATGATAGAAAAGAATAGCGCCGCGGAGAACCACATGCAGTGAAGGACTTTGACTGTCGAACAGCTGAGTGTTTGACAGCCACAGCGCTGAAATAGCCAAATTTGCAGAGGTGGAAAGTGACTTCTTTAGACTTCTACAGACTACTTTGTGTTAGTTTCAGGTTTAATCAGACTTTGGATGAATTATTTAGAAACCAGGACGCATCGCTCCGTGTCTCATCCAGCTGCTCGCGCTGAGCCCTCATTATTATGTGGACATGTCCAACAGCCCGCTCTAGCGCTGAAATATGTGTGACGGCCTGCTCCAGTGCGTGGACATATCCAACAGCCTGCTCAAACGCGTGGACATGTCCGCAGTCTGCTCCAGCGTGGACATGTCTGATAGCCCACTCCAGCGCCGACATGTCCGAAGGCCCGCTCCAACTGGATCAGCTTTACAAACTGTCTCTAATTTGGACCGATTTATTCCTTATGGTTGTGCTGCTGTTATTACAACCGTTGCCATGGTTACCACTGCTCCTGCTGATGAATGTGTGTGTGTGTGTGTGTGTGTGTGTGTGTGTGTGTGGTGTGTGCGCGCAGCATGTTAAAGACATCATCCTGCAGTCCAACCCTCTGCTGGAGGCCTTCGGTAACGCCAAGACCGTCCGCAACAACAACTCCAGCAGATTTGTGAGTAAAATTATATTCAGACAGATTTACTCAGTACATGAACAGTAGGCTGTATTCTAATATATACTACATGTACACGCTCTCGTCCTGTCAGGGTAAATACTTTGAGATCCAGTTCAGTCGAGGAGGAGCTCCTGATGGAGGAAAAATCTCCAACTTCCTGTTGGAGAAAAGTCGAGTCGTTTCACAAAATCCTGGAGAAAGGAGCTTCCACATCTACTACCAGGTACTGCAAACAATTCTGCAACTACTACAACATCTACTACCAGGCAGCTATTGCAAAAACTACTGCAAGATGTACTAACAGGCACTGCAAAATATACTGCAACACATACTACTAGGTAGGCCTACTGCAAAAAATACTGCAACTACTGCAACATTTACTACCAGGTTCTGCAAAAAATACTGCAACTACTGCAACATTTACTACCAGGTACTGCAAAAAATACTGCAACTACTGCAACATCTACTACCAGGTAGTACAATATAAACTGCAATTACTACATGTACTGCCAGGTGCTCAAGATATACTGCAATATCTAGTAAAAGATACTGCAGTGTGTTCTGCAATCAGTCTGAAATCTACTACCAGGTACTACAAAATATACTCTAATAACTGCAAAAAGTACTAACAAGTACTGCAAAATATACTGCAGTTACTTCAACATTTAATATCACGTACTGCAATAAGGACTATGATTATTACAACATCTACTATCAGGTACTGCAATTTACACTGCAGTTAATACAGCATTTAATACCCGACAGCCTTCACTCTGGAGAATAAGAGCTGCGACATCAGGAGGCTGTTTGCTGACTTCAGCTCAGCATTCGACACAATCTAAAGAAGCTGACTGCAAAACTGAACACTCTGGGCTTCAGTACAACACTCTGTTCACTGTATGTGCACAGAAATGTGTGATAACCCTCATGCCCGTGACCTCTGTGTGACCTTTGACCTCTGTACTCAGCTGTTGGAAGGGGCGAGTTCGGAGCAGAGGGAGAACCTCGGGGTCACGACCCCTGACTACTACTTCTACCTCAACCAATCAGGAACCTACACAGTGGAGGACATCAACGACAGCAAGGAGTTCTCTGATACCATGGTCTGTACCTGTCTGTCTCTACCTGTCTGTCTCTACCTGTCTGT
>NW_024627748.1:0-1023 GCF_008729295.1 Plectropomus leopardus | reverse complement strand
TAATTTACCTTGTACTTTTTTGAGGTAATTGTTACTTTTACTTTTTGTTGTTTTAAACTTATTTTCCAGTAATTTTCTTGCAGCTTTTGTACTAATTTCTCGCTAAATTTTGGGCAAAAGTTTAGAAAAAAAGTTTTTTTTAGAAAAAAATAATAATAATCTTGAGTGCTGAAGTGGATGTTTTTTCCTTGACCATCATTCCCAAATGATGTGAGCACAACAAAAGATGATGTCAGAAGCTACCGGAGATTTTCTTGTGTTCGGACTTTAGTTTTATCAAATGAAAGCAGTTTGTGAGGAGCAGCAGGTATCATCTTACTCTGCGTCCTCCTCTCTGCAGCTGCTGACAGCAGATTGGTGGTAATTAAAGCGCTCCTGCTCCTGCAGGGAGACCCCGGCGATCTGCGGTCAGCGTCTCCGAGAGTTTGACTTTTAATTGAAATCAGCAGGCGGAGCTCTGCCGAGTCTAACGAGGACAGAGCGGGCTCTGTGAGTACAGCTGAGCCCACCTGACTGAGCCACGGCTCTCCACCTCCACCCGCTCTGCAAGCTCTGTGTGTGTGTGTGTGTGTGTGTGTGTGTGTGTGTCTGTGTGTGTGTGTCTGTGTGTGTGTGTCTGTGTGTGTGCGCGCGCGATGCTGCTTTCAACCAAATCCCCTTTCAGCGTGATTATCTATAACCTTAATCTCCCCGTATACACTAATCTGGCGGAAACAGACGATTATAATTCTTTTTCATACACTTCCTCTCGGTCAGAAAGTCTGAAAACCGCGACAGAAAAACAAAACTCCTCGAATCCGGAATTTACTTTTCAAATATGTAAAATGACGAACATCAGCATTTTAGCCTTTTCTCAAACTAACTCTTGAATTGTGAAAAAAGCTTTTGTATTTGAGCTGATCAGTTTCCAAAATAAATGTTGAATAAATGATGTCAGTGCAGCTTACCTTAATGAGGGAGGTACAGACGATAGCGCCGGCATTAACCATGGGGTTATGAGGTTTATCTGCAGGACAGAAAATT
>NW_024627747.1:0-2433 GCF_008729295.1 Plectropomus leopardus | reverse complement strand
TGTGATGCTGCTCTCTTTTTAAAGGTTATTCTTTTTTATTCGCTCAGACGGAGACAGAGACATGTAATCGGTTACTCTCCAGGAGAGTAATCAGATTACTGATTGTCCATCAGCAAAAGTGACGAGCAGCTTTACTGTGACAGTCACATCTTTAAAGGCGTGTTGAATTTTTGTACTGAAGTTTAAAAATGGCGAGAAAAATGCAAGCTGGGTTCCCGTTGAGTTCAGCGTCCCTGAACTGAGTTTACGGAAGCAGAAAGGTGCAAAAACTGTTGGGTTTTTTTTGGTTTGTTTGTTTCTGGTCTGTTTCCTAAAATTTAACCCTTTAAAATTTGAGCAAATTGGGTTGATTTATTTCAAAACCATTGGGAGAACGCAACAAGCAACTTAACAAAAAAAATTACTCAAAATCAGCATTATTTAAAAAACGTTTTAAAAAAAATTCACACATAAAAAAAGATTTTAACAAAACAGGAAATTGACTTGAAGAAAGTGCTAATATCCAACAAACATCCTGAAATCCCAGAAATGCATTAAAACACAAAAAATGTCCTGAAAACCCAGAAACATGTTTGGCGCCGCTGCGACTGGCCCCTGGCCTCCGGTCATTTTGCCAAAGTGGCCCCCAGTTAAAGCGGTTTGAGTGTCCCTGGATTATTGTTTTTTATCGCAATAAAAAACATTTTGCGCAAACAGGCGACGCTGTCTCACTCTGCACGTGCACTTTTCACACGTCTCACCATTTTCATGCAGTCAGACGACGCGCCGGCCGTCAACGACCCTCAGACGAACTGTTCAAATTTAGTGGCTAAAAAACAAAAAGAAGTTTGATTTCATCTCGGATTCATGAACATTTTTTAAATCCAGATTCTTTGTTATAAGTTCGTCACACTTTGTATCATCATCACATAATCTCTTTTTTTCCATACAGCGCGCGCCCATTACATCACGATCGTAGGACTCAGATGAACGTTGCTCATATTTAACTATAGAAACTCGCTGCATTTTTTTAACGTTCTGCTGAACGATGTTCTGCGAATTCTCCTCTGGTGATAACATCCCAGTAACCATGGCAACGGATAACCAAAACATCAGCCGGATTATTTCTGTCGCAGCCGCTCGATAAAGCCGATCTAATATTAATTTCTCCGTGTGAAGAAGACCTGGGTCTCTTCCTCCGTCCTCACACTCAGAGTCACGTTTCGGAGAATGTCGTGACTTTTTTCTTCTTCTTTGCGTTTAATGGTGATTTGCGTCCATAAAGTTACCGGCTGTTTCACATCATATGAGCTATGAAAGCCAAAATAAGTTTCCATTGCAGTTCTGTGAAATCTGTCTTTTTTGAATCGCCTGTAATGAAACTTCACGGAGCCTAAAAACGTTTTTGCGATAAACGGGAACTTTTTGTTTCCGTTCGGTGTGTTTTGTATTGTTAGTTTTTAGTTTTCGGATTTTGTTGACGCTGAACTGAAGAAAATCCTGTCAACATACGACAGCTTTTCTCAGGTGTTTCTACAGTTTTGTGTTTTTGCTGACACCGAGCTTTTTTGGGCCAAAAAGGTTTCTTGGTGCTTTCTTCCCATTTGTCATAAAAACTTACTGTTGAACTGGAACGCCATTGTTTCCTGTCGTCCGCCTGCGGAGCAGTGCATTCTGGTATTTGCAGTGAAAGGGTCCGGTTTCTCTGTTTTCTCTGTTTTCTTTACGTCAGTTTCAGTCGTGTTTCCGTCTTTCTGTTGCAGACACAGATGTGTGTCTAATCGAGCGCCGTCTTTTTGTCTGAAACGCGACTTTCGCTGACACTAAAATGTCTCAGCCTGTGGTGATGTCATCACCTGAAGCCAAACACAGCTCACAGCTTCCTGCACCACTCTGCTGTCTTCATCGTGTGTTTGAGGTGCATCATGGGGAGAGCAGGCGAGAGGCGGGGCCGTCGTCCTGCGCATCATCGTGGCCGCCATTCGCTCTCAGGAGATAATCACAGTCCAGCGGCTCGACGTGATAATTCATTTTATTTTCATTTGATTTATTTCAAACGTGAAAAAGAAAATAGAGAAATGATGATCGACACAAAAAACAGTAACGTTCACAGACGAGGAGAAACCAAACGGCCACACACTTCACACGAAGAAAATGTTTTCAATATTTTAATGAAAGCTGCTTCGTTCTTCATTTAAACCGACGCTCTGATTCACGAAACATACAAACACCCACAAACTCACGATCACACGTCTGCACATCGATGTTCACAGAACGAAGAGGACGATAAAGTAGGAAAACCTACGTATGAAGTAACCAAATAAAGAGAAAGTAACGCCTGTAAACACAACGCAGCGCCGCCAAACCGTCCGGCCCGACCGGCGGCTTCGACTCATCGTGACATGAAGGAAATCATTTTTTTGGCAGGATGTCAAAAAAAAGTTTCATCAGTCA
>NW_024627746.1:0-4181 GCF_008729295.1 Plectropomus leopardus | reverse complement strand
CAAATAAACACAAAAAATAAAAAAGACTAATAATATAAATATATATTTTGTTATTATATGTGATGAAATTTTAAATTTATAAATATAAGAATTATAAATGCAATTTCTGGAGATTTTTTGGGATAGATAGTTTTCGGGACATTTTTCATTATTTTTTGGATAATTTTCTAATAAGTGTCTTTTTTAAAAAATAAAACCTCTAGGTAATTTTCTTTACTAAATTTTGGGAATTTATTGAACATTTCTTTCCGAGTTTTAGGAACAAAGCTTGTGTTTATTCATCATTGACAGAACTGGTGGTTAATGTTTTTACTTTGTTCCAGTTACTTTCTCTTAATTTACCAGAAATTCTCGCTTATTTCTTTGCCGAGTTTGTAAATTCCCAGAATGCTGCAGCCAGTTCATCCCGAGGTGTTGTTACTGCAGCGCTCACTTTATAATGAAGATAAAACACACACACACAACACAACACGTCTGTTTTATGTCCCTCTGTCTCTCTGTCTGCAGATACGTCCCATAAAAATCACGCACAGGTGTTGCCGTGGTTACCAAATGATCATTGATTGGATATCAGGTCGCATTGAAGTAACCTTTTTTTAAATCTGAAGTTTGAACGTGTTCGTTAACAGTTTTCCCTTTAATTAATGTGTCCTCCAGCGTCAGTGTGATGTTTTTCACCGAAACACCCCGACCCACTTCACACCAACTCTGTGTGTGTGTGTGTGTGTGTGTGTGTGTGTGTGTGTGTGTGTGTGTGTGTGTGTGTGTGTGTGTTATTGCCTCGTGTTTCATCACACAGCGAAATGAATGACAATTATTTCAAATTAATTCTCTCTCTGCAGCCTCTCTGTTTCACCTGCATGTGTCCTAACGAGCTCGCTATTTGATGGCACATAAAAACGAAAAAACGCTTATCATCAGTTAAAAGTACAATCACTGAAAAGAGAAAATTAATTGAACGGCAGCTAATAACATTTTTTACGTTCTCTCTCTCTGTAATTATGACCAGCGGTGAAGTGCATGAATCAGAGTGGGAGAGTTAATGAACCTCTCTGCTCGTTACAGAGACCCGTCTGTCTGAGGTCAGAGGTCAGAGGTCAGAGTGCCGCAGACACCAAACAGATCCTGTAGATCTGTAGACCTGTAGATCAGCTCTCAGTCTCAAGTCATGAACCAGGGCTCAAAAAAACGTACTGATTGATTATTTTCTCTCTGCTGATCGATGTCAAACTCAGCGTACAATAAGCCTTCAATTAACAGCTCGATATTTTTTACTTAAATCACTGAACTCAGCAGGCGTGTGTTTGAGACGGGCTTTCAGAGACGAAACTGTTGTTCTGCAAAGATAGAAAATACAATTAAATTACTTATTTAACCCTTTTTTATTTTCAAAAACTCAGGAAAAAGATAATGAGTGCCAAAAGAAAAAATGACCCAGAAGTTAGCAAGAAGTCTGTCAAAAATACAAAAAAATTACCTGAAAATTTGCCAGAAAAAAAACCCAAAACAAAAACATACAAATTCTGTAAAATTATTTAAAATATATAATTATCAATATAGTTCACTGGACAGCTAACTAATGTTGTCTCCAGCAGGTTGCCAACAACCAGGTGTAATGCAGCAACCAGGTTTAATGCAGCCAAAGAACTTAAATGAACTCCATGGTAACCAGAGCGAGCCTCTGATAGAGACAGGTGTTGGTTAGTCAACATATGTTGCCACATCGCGCTGGTTAAAGGGACTGGGTGTTTAATTTGGGTTAATTTTGTATGAAGTTTTATGGTATCTTGTTTGTTTTGATTCCATAAAGTTAATTTCAGTAAAAAAAAAAAAAACATTTAAATATTATATTCTGATGGTTTTGTGCTTTAGAAAAAAAAACTGCTGCTGCAACTCAAAGTTTAGGTTTCTGATAAAAACAAAGTCAACTGAACTAAAGTGGACAGAGATCTCTCTCTCACACACACACACACACACACACACACACACAGTCGGACTGTGTGGACGGCAGTAAACACTGTGTCCATGTGAGCAAGCAGACGATTACTGCTGAGCAAATACAGACTCTCAGCTGGCTCAGACCACACACACACACACACACAGACACACATACACACAGACACAAACACACACAGACACACACACACACACACACACACACACACAGTGATAGATGTAGGGGCAGATATACACAGCAGCAGGTGGAGAGTAACAAGCTGACTGGCAACTCAGACGTGTGTGTGTGTGTGTGTGTGTGTGTGTGTGTGTGTGTGTGTGTGTGTGCGTGCGTGCATGCGTGCTTGCGTGCGTGCGTGCGTGCGTGCGTGCGTGTGTGTTTGGACAGTGTTGGAATTCCTGCCGTTGGAGTGGACAGTATTCAGCAGCAGACAGATCAGTGTGTGGGGGAGTTTTTACTTTTAGCCTGTTAGAGGAAATATGAAGAAACTTGTTGCAGGGAGAAAAAAATAAACCCAGAACATGCTGCTGAAATAAAAATATATTATCCAATTCAAGAAAACAAAAACAGAAACAGAAAACTGAAAGATTTAACAACAGGCGATGTTTATGTCGTTTTAAGCTGCTTAATTTAATTCATGCAAATGACGGAAAATCTGATGGAAGAGTTTCGGAAACTGATTGTTTGAGTGTGAAGGAAACCTGGACGCAGGACTTTAACTTGTCATGCAGTATTTTTTGGTTACGGACAGTCAGACAGAGAATTATATGATGTTTAGTTCAGAAACATTCCTGCGTGTTCTGCTTTTTGTCACGGAGACACAAACACAATGATACTTTAAACACACTGCAGCCCGTCCTCTGTCACCTGTCCCTTTACTCTACCTGTCCGTCTCTGTGACCTCAGAGTTAGTATGAGTCGTGACAAAACATGATTTCACCCTAATTAATTAGTTTGATTTGAAAAAAAAGTCATCAGAAAATTATTTTTTTTAAAGCTAGAAAAAAATGTATCTCATAATGATCAGTTTAAATTATGTTACATAATTTAAGCACTTTTCTTGTTAAACTTTTTCCCTTTCTTTTAATTATAATTTTTGTATGGGTTTGTTTGTTTGTTTACACTTTTTGGTAATTTTCTTGTAATTTTTTCTGTTTTTTTCTAATTTCATGCTAATTTTTGAGTCTCTCTACTTTACCTGTCTGTCTCTGTGCGACAGTGTGAGTATGAGTTATGAAAAAACAAGATTTCACCTTCATTAATTATAAGAAAATAATTACAAAATTATCTTTATTTAAAAAAAAAATAAACAAATATAGCCTCAACCAACATGATTAAAATAAAGTTAAAGAATTATTAGCAATTTAAATCACTTTCTCCAAATTTTGTTTACCTTATATATATGTGTGTAAATATATATATATATGTGTGTGTGTGTGTGTGTGTGTGTGTGTGTGTGTGTATATATATGTGTGTGTGTATATATATGTTTACTTAATACTGGTGAAAAGGCATCTGATTGATTCAGGTTTCAAAGGGTTAAGTAGAAAAACGTGAATTTCCCAAACAGTTGAAAAATAATCGTAATAAACATAAATATTTACATTTTCAACCTTTAAATCCGATTGTGAGCACTCAGAATAATGTGTCAGCTTCACTGGAAACAACAAACACTTTTGGAAGTTTTAACAGTCGTAGTGGTGGTACTGTGTTTCGTAGTGACTGCGGCAGTAGAGGCAGTTTGAAGTGGTACACACATACGCACGCACACACACACACACACACACACACACACACACACACACACACACACACAGACTGAGGCCCTCAGCTGTGTGGATACCTCATGTCAAAGATATTTACTGCTGAGAGCTGCTCTGCTCTTCATCTGTTCATCTCTTTCATAACAACAATAACACAAACCCCGCCAAAATAAAGCACACAGAACGTTTTTCTTCAGCATTTAACAAACTGCAGTTATAGTTGCTGAGGATAAATGCACACAGTCCTCTGACACTGCTGGAGATATTTTCAACATGATGTCTCTGGAAATGTTTGCAGTCAGACGATACCTGAATTCGATCCTTTCTGCACCGTGACTGTCATTTTCGATCTCAAAACTCAAAACGTGCCGTCTCAGCAAGCCGCCCTGCTGTCACTGCTGTATTTCCACAGTTAAAAGCTGATACTCAACTAATTAATGGAGCAGTGCAGCCAAATATAT
>NW_024627745.1:0-2422 GCF_008729295.1 Plectropomus leopardus | reverse complement strand
TTAAACAAAACATCTTCCAAAGTCTGCCATCTGACAACGATTACCACATACCTCAACACCATTTTATCCTCACATTTTAACCCCGTGGTTCTCAAACTCCTTCAGCCGTGCCCCCCAGGAGCCAAAAAAAGTTCATGTCCCCCATCACATTATTTTTTTATAAATCCTAAAAAACTAATAAATAATCATTCCAGTTAAATTAAGATCAGCATTGTATCATCAGAAAACTCTTATTTATTATCACTTTCACTCAACTTTCTTTCACGTCATATTTTTCCTCTGCCCCACCTGCAGCTGCTCCGTGTCCCCACAGGAGGGCTCGCCCCACAGTTTGAGAACCCCTGCCTTAAATTAACTTCCTCTAACTTCACACTTCAACATACTTCAGCATCTGTCATCGCACCAAACAGAACCAGTTCAGCCCTGAAGGACGCCGATGTCGGTTTGTCCAACACTTTGTCTCGGAGTGAAATGTCTCAGATGGACACATTCATCACCAGAGACACAATCAGACCAAAACTTCTACAGCAGCAAGATAGTTATGAATTGACAAGTTCCTGTTCCCCAGAGGATGAACCCTTGAATTAAAATTTGTTTATTTTTTAACTCCAACCCTTTGAAATCTCAGCACATTTGATTCAAAAAATGGAAGAAAATAACCCAAAATTAACAAGAAATTAGTAAAAAGTAAAAGAAAATGACCTGAAATTAGTTTTAAAAGAAGCAAAAAAAAAAGCTATTAATGTAATATAATGTTAAATATTTACTGAAGATAATTATAAAGAATCTTTTCCCCTACTTCTTGTATTTTTCCCCTAGATATTTTTCCCTAGTTTAAAAAAAATCTTTCTTTTCTACTAATTTCTTGCAATTTGTTGAAAATTTGGACATGGGTTCAAAAGCTAAAAAATTGTGAAAAGAGTCTGAAAGCAGCACAATAAAAAGTGATGTTGCTCCAGGTTTCAAAGGGTTAAATGTAAACTCACTTGGCTTGAATATGAATATTAGAAGCAAGAAACATTAATATGTTTCCATGAAGACTGCGGCGCACGTTAATATCGTCCAACAGCATAAACCTTTAAGATTTTATCAGCACTGTTTGATTTGCTGTAATGTTGCCGTGACGACAAACTTTACATTTCATTATTGGAGCCTTTTTACCGGTTATACAAAAAATGTTTATTCTGTCCATTTAAATTTGTATTTTCATATGAAATAATGATAATGTCTCTGGGGGACACTAACAGGGTTTAGACCCAAAACATAACCATCTTTACCACGGTCTCTTCCACAGTGCCTCAGATCACAACATTTTGTGGCCCAGATGCAGTTTTTAAATAACTACATATTTCGGCTGCTCGCTCTCTTTCTGTAACTTTGTCATCTTTGTCCTTCTGGCGTCTCCCTTTGTAACATTTTCACAAATTTGATTTGAAAAAGTAGAAAACAGACAGAGAAGAGCTATGGCAACTTCAAAAATAAGGCGGCCTTTTAACTTTTTGTTTTTCAGTGCATAATACTCAACGTTCACACGTCTCATCTGCTCTCAGTCCACGAAGAACCTCCCTCTGAGGGATCCACAGTGCTGCTGTTTGTGCGTAAACCTGCTGAACATCGGTCCACCTCCTCACGTCTTGGTGTCCAGTTTCCTCTCCACAGACTTCAGCAGCAGCTCGGCGTACTGCTCCAGCAGAGCCAGCGCCTTCTCTCCTTCACCTTTGACCCCTCGGTCCGCCCGGGGCCCTTCGCACTGCGAGGCGGCGTGAGGCAGAGAGTCCAGCTCGGCCTTGACCGCGAGCAGCGCCTCAGACAGGACGCTCCTCATTTCTTGTTGATCTTCGCTGGGCTGCTGGCCGCTTTGCAGCACCTGGTTTTAATGAACACACACACACACACACACACACACACACACACGAGAAAAACAGACGCAGAGAGTGAGACGGGATGTCTGTCAGTGTCTTCACTGTTTGATCTGTTCAACATTATATCATAAATAAAACATCATGTGTGCCTCTGATATGACGTATATGACAGAAATCTCAGAGATTAAAGTCATAAATTTGAAGGAAAAAAAGCTGAAATTCTCTGAGATTAAAGTCACAAATTTATGTGATAAAAATCTGTTTTGTTTTTTTTTTATGGAACCACATCGCTTTACTTTGCAAAGCTAAATCATCACAAATAGATAATGAGCCGTCCTCCGTTTCAAATTCAACCAAGAATTTATTTATTCATTATTTATGTTTCACTTTAAAATGTGAATTTATTACTATTTAGACCTTTTTCTCATAAATTTGCAACTTCAGTCTAAGAGAGTTTATTTTTTTCTTGCAAATTTACAGTTGTAATTTACTACTTTAATTTTTAAGTTACGGTCTGCTGTCGTACCCTGAAGCAGGTTATAGAATGTAAAAACACTCAA
>NW_024627744.1:0-1337 GCF_008729295.1 Plectropomus leopardus | reverse complement strand
CACTCTGACAGCTGGGTTAACCCCGTAACGCCTGGATCCACACCAGCTTCTCTGTGCTGCGTTTACACACCTGCATTGAGCATATAGTTCTCTTGTTTTATTGAAATGACCATGCGCATGTTATGTATTCTGCAAAAAAATAGTATAGATAGTTAAATAAAGTAGGATTGTATGAGTACACTGACTCTCTGGGCCTCTTTCCCCTTATTTTTGCTCATATCCAGGATTTGTTCTTATTTTGTTAGTACCCACTGATTTTTTGGTTTCACCAGTGTTTTCTTGATTTAGCTTTTCTCTTATGTGAGAAAAAAATGTATGAGCGGTCCAGAGCACTCAAAGCCAGATAAGAGAAAAACGTCTCATTCTTACAGTCCACAAACTGTCGTCCAACACAAGGAAAAATACGTTTTATATTTGAGTAACATTTCAAAATGCATGAATATAATTTATTATATTAAGACTGGGAAATATACTATATTTGGTCTATTGATCCAAGTTACTGTAATTTCTGTTACTGTGTGTCGCTCTGCTGACCAGAGCTGAATATAACTAAGTACATTTACTCAAATACTGTATTCAAGTACAAATTTAAGATTACTTTTACTTTACTTGAGTATTTTAATCTCATGCCACTTTCCACTTCTACTCCACTACAATTCAGAGGGAAATATTAGACTTTTTACACCAATACTTTTGTGAGATAACTACTTTACAAATTAATAGTTTTTCACACAAACCAAAAATATGAAAATATACAAGTGCAGCTGAAACAATTAGTTGATTAATTAGAAATTAAGTGGAAAGTTTTTCTTTCATTGTGTGAGTCATTTTTCATGTAAAAAGTATTTCAAGGTTCCAGCTGCTCATATAGATTGTGTGAATGAGGACTTGCTGCTTTTTCTTTTAACTATTTTAATCATTTTGAGATATTAAATGTATTTAAACCTTTTTGCATGTGTACTTTTACTTTTAATACTTAAATGCATCTTCCTGAAATCACGTTAACGTTGTTTATCTAACAGATCATCCGTCTCTCTCCTGCAGAAGTTCTTCTTCTTTTTGGACTTTTTTGGCGTCATGTCCCCAGTCCTGTCCATGTCTTTGCACACGGCACTAAACCTGCCCTTATATGGTGTTTAGGGGGCGTTACCTGTGCTGACAGGTGACTTTTTTACATTTCTCAGATGTTAGGATGTTTTTAGGATTTTAGGATGTTTCAGGGATTTCAGGATATTTGTAAGATTTTATGATGTCTCTGATGTTAGGACATTTCTAGGATTTTAGGACAATTCAAACATTTTAGGTTGTTCTGAGGGTTTTAGGACATTTCTATGATT
>NW_024627743.1:0-2415 GCF_008729295.1 Plectropomus leopardus | reverse complement strand
CAGGCCGAGTGTGGAGCCGAGCCCGGGAGGAGGTGGCGAGGGGGCAGGGTCCCTGAGGGTGACCTCGGCCGGGCTTCGCTCACCAGCTGCTGCCTGAAACGGGACACCTGAGCCCCTCTGCTGCCATCCACCTGGATCACTTACCTGACGCACACATATACACTGTGCTGCACACACAGATGCAAATGCCAACAGTATTCCTTTCTCTTACTGTACAGTACAGTCATTACGATTGTGATGTGTTTAAATTGTTTTTAACGACATTATTGCACGTCTGACTCAGGAGGGATCCCTCCTGAGTCGCTCTTCCTGAGGTTTCTACCATTGTTTTTCCCCAGTTATAGGGTTTTTTTGGGGGGAGTTTTTCCTTAGTTGGTGTGAGGGTCTAAGGACAGAGGGATGTCGTATGCTGTAAGGCCCTCTGAGGCAAACTGTGATTTGTAATAATGGACTTTATAAATGAAATTGACTTGACTGCAAAATTTTAAGAAAAAAAATCAGAATTTCCGAGACTGATGTCACAAATTTAGTAAAAGTAAAAGTACTGTGAGGTGACTATGTGGTTCTTTGGCCCCCAAAAAACAAAATAACCCCCACAATTTTTCTGACTTTTGTTCTAAATAATTTGCAACTTTATAGACTCGGAGCATATGCCTCTGAGACCGCCTCTGAAAGTGCTGTGTTTGTGCAATTGGATCTCATGTTGCATTGATGTATTTGGTGCATTCACACCTGCACTTTTCACATCACACATGTTAATACCATATGTAACACACTCCAGTAAAATGACTGCTGTTGGTTCCCTCAGTGTGGTTTCAGTGGTTGCAAAGAAGTTGAACCATCTTAAACTCAGACAGCGGAGAAAATATCCACGTTTACATTGGAAACAATGGAGGTGGCTGCGGTTACAGCTGCTCGCTTCCTAAAAATCACTTTTACAGCATCAAAGACGACAATCCTCACTGGCTTCACACCAGTAAATATGACCAAATGCATGCTGGTTTGCACAACCAAACTCTGTTATAGTCTGCTCTAACCACTTTTACAATTTCTTACATTTTATGTGTCTCTCAGTGTTATTGCACAGCCAAGAAACACTTGAGAAAGCCATTTTTTATTCCCTCTAAGGTTTTCTAAATAGGGGGTGTGGTAGGACCCAATTGCAGCACAACAGAGCAGGTGAGTAGTTGGTAATGACCTTATTTTTGGGAGGTTGAATGGAGCAAAGGTGAGTATATGATAGATTGATTTAATTGTATTATTGTGTCATGCATAAACAATATGCCCAACACAAAACAAACCATCCTGACGTTTCTTCAAGGCTTTAGTGACAAAAGTGGCCAATTTATAAACATTAAAAGTAAACAACAATACAGTTGAAAAGGTTAAATGTCGTGGACCAGCATCACCACAAAGCACGGTGAGAAAAGAGCAGCAACGTCCACAAAGTTTATGACTGGTTTTAAAGGCCAGGCGGCATTGTGGGCAGCAATGCATCACACTCAAACAAACCTCGCAGCAGTCAGAGAGAGGTGAAGTACTTGACGGCACATGTAAATGATCCTCGCTGATTACTGTGGCATCCCCAGAAACAAATCCATCACCTGATTACACCCAAACCCTCTATGGCAACACACAAACTGCCATACATGTCGTAGTTATGAGTGCGAGGGTTTCTGTTTGCGTACATACTTCACACAGTGACCCCCACGGCACTCTCATTTGTCACAGCAACACAAACCTTAACCAAAGTGAAGGAGTGCAGAAACCCCCCGAGCCGGGTGGGGAGTGACAGAATGGGGAGCGACGCTACATAAACACACGCAGGGCCTTTCCCAAACCGGACCCGCCGCACTCCCGCTCCGTCTCCGAATGTCAGTCTGTTGGTAGTCACCTTCACAGTTGGATGAAGCTTCCTCCATCAGGGCGTAAGGTAACTACAAGCTTTGAGACAAACTTCCCTCTCTGTGGAGGAAAAAGAGCTGTTGTAATATTTCATAACCATGCAGAAAAATAAAGCTTGTTCCCATTTTATTTTCTTTTTAAAAATTTGATCTGATATTTTTTTACTGGAATATACTATTCCTTTGCGCTTGGAATTAATGAATGGATAAATAAGTAAATAAATTAATACATTAAAAAAAACATACAAATAGGATTTCATAGTCCTGAGATTTGTCAGTCCTGAGCAGTTTCTGTATCACTTTAACCCTTTGTAAGCTGAATCAACATCAGTTTTCATGTGTTGCGTTCAGACGCCTTTCACAAGCTATTTGACCCCTTGAAACCTGAGCAAATGAAATGTCACACATATGCAAGGAATTAGTAAAATGCAACAAGAAATTTTCTTAAAAAAATGTTTTAAAAAAAGAGTGGACATCAGAAAATAATCCCCCAAAAAGGAAAATGTTCTGA
>NW_024627741.1:0-1838 GCF_008729295.1 Plectropomus leopardus | reverse complement strand
CCATAGCCAGTGGCCTTGTATAGCGTTTGAAGTGGGAGGGGGGTGGGAACGGATGACTAATTCATACGAGCATTGTGTTTGAACTTCACACGCACGGCCGGGAAAATTCACAGGCTCCGTGCGCCGCGATTCTGCAGCAGCCAATACGCAGCCTGTCAGGTGCTGATTGGAGATGTTTGTTATGAAAGAGAGCCGCTTCATGGAATTACAAGCAGCTGACAGAGACGCACATTCCCCTCTAATCGACAGTAATAAACGTCTCAGTGTCAATAATCGCCTTCACTCACATGGTTTTAATTCCAAAGAAAACACATCAGCGCGGAGACAAACGGAGGAGATCAGACGCTGAAAGCATCAAATCATTAATGAGACGGAACGAGACGAGGACATCCACGGTGTGATGTCTCCCTCTGCTGGAGCGCTCGCAGAAACACAACCATCTGACTGTCATCCAGACAGCAGCAGCAGAGGGACGTCTGCCCCGCAGAGGTCACGCAGGGGTCACGCAGGGGTCACAGAGGTCAAACACAACACGCAGCCGCCGGACAAGACACTTCCTTCCGTGATAACTCCCCAAAAATGATCACAAGACAACATCTCAGAACTTTTCCATGACTTTTCAAGGACCTGAAACATTTTATCTTCTTGCTGCCTTCTCTTAAAAAAACCCCAAAAAAAGCAAACTTAAAACATAATTCAGGATCCTGCACACATAATTTACTCTGAAGGACTGATACTTATAACAATGACTTCTGCTTTTACACTTTCCGGCTGTGATAAGTGGAGTAATTTTGCTGATATTTAAAGAAAGAAAAAAATCCAATTATATGAAAAAGAGAAAAAAAGTCACAGAAATTTCAGTTTTTAAGAAATATATATATCAGATTTCTTTTTCAGTTTTCTGTGAAAACAAATGCAAATTATATATTTTTTAAATGAATTTTAAGAACAAAAAGCCAGTACTTTGAATATTAAATCACACAGTGTGATTTAATTTATTTTGCACAAGTTGTCATAATCTTTCTGAAACTTTGATTTGTAACAGTTCCATTACTTTTCCAGGTCTGGAAAAGTGATCGTGGAATTCCATGACTTTTCCAGGTTTTCCACGACCACTGGACGCCTGAATCGATCACTCTGAGCTCACACGCAGCAGATATTTTCTAACATCTCGTGTTCGGATGATTCAACCTCCAGAGTTTCATGTCGATTCCAAAACCGGCTCTCTGAGAGCATCACTGCAGCAACCCGAAATATCTCCCGCTGCCTCCACTCCCTCTCACAGAACCACCTCCTCACACCGACCGCCTCCCACACCTCCTCAAACCACCTTCAGCTCAGCCCACAAAGCACACATTTCCAAAAAATAAAGAGGCTCCACACGCAACTCACACAGAAATAAAACCGACGTCCCACCAGATCCCTCGAGCTCCAAACTCTCCGTGTTTCTCCTGGTTTATTCTAAACGATTATTTATTTATTGATTATTATTCATCTTTATTATTACTATTAAAACTAAAGGAAGAAAAGGCACATTTTATTTTAGGGGTCGACAGATGATCGGCCGGGCCACTTATTGCAGCCAATATTTGGTATTTTGCTGATTATCTGTATTTTTTTTATAAATGATCGCTGATAAAAATTGATTGATTAAAACGTGTCAGCATGGGAGGAACTTCACTTCCTCAGGGAGCTATTTTTATTTATTCTTTTTTTATTTCAATTTTCACTTAAACATTTTCTAAAGGCATTTAAACTAAGTTTTGTGTTGGAGTTTGTGAAATTCCAAATTCTAAATATTGACAGAAATATTTTCATTTTTATTGTAAATGCATATC
>NW_024627740.1:0-2368 GCF_008729295.1 Plectropomus leopardus | reverse complement strand
ACAATACCACTACACTACTGCAGTGATATTACTGTACAATATCACTGTAGTACTATCACAGAACTACTGCAGTAATATTACTGTACAATACCACTGTAATAGTACTACAGCACTACTGAAGTTATACTACACAATACCACTTTAACAGTTAAGCACTACTGCAGTAAGACTACTGTATAATACTACTGTAACACTTAAGCACTACTGCAGTTATATTTTAGAGCAGTGCTACTGCAGTACTACTAAAGCTAACAGCCGCTGTTATTGTCATAGAGGACTCTGAAACACTGATACTGCTGCAGTATTTACGACTCTACAATACTCCTGTCATACTGCTACTGTACTGCTTGGATATCGCAGTAGTACTGTCATACTTATATTGTAGTAGTACTGCAGTACTGCAGTGTAGCCTTGAGAACTGCTTTATTCTTCTTCAACACATGGTGTAAAACTGTCTGTAATCGACTGAATTTTGGGTTGAACTGATTTTACTGTTTTCTTTGTCTTATTTTGAAGGGTATAGATGCTATGAGTTTTACTTTGAAGGATATAGAAGTTAGAAGTTTTATTTTGAAGGTATCAAGGCTATGAGTTTTATGTTGAAGGGTATAGAAGTTGACGCTGGATTAAGGACATTTTGTGAGGACAGAGGACAAAGAGGAGACGATTTAATGGCAGCATTCGTCATTTTGTTGGTGAGCGTTTGAAATGGATCCGTGTTCAGTGTGAGTCGGAGTGAGCGGGTGAGGACGCTCTGCTGTCCTCATGGAGCGCCATCAGCTTATTATCAGCAGTCTGTCACGCGCTGGGTGATGTCACAGGAAGTGCATAGAAAGGTCGTTGGACCGGTGGCTCTTTTATCATGATTTCACATAAAATCAGGTGATCCCCGTCAATTCTTTTATCTAATCACTAATCAAGCTACTCTATTCAATCTAATCATTGTCACTTCATAGTTGAGCTGCTCACAGTGTATTGATCCGCCCGGCCTCTCTGTGTATCAGTAATCATTTTACACAAACGTCATGAACAGGATTATTGACGCATCGAGACGTTTCAGCGTGATCAGCAGCTCACGTCGAGTCCGTCCTAATCTAACGTGTCTCAGTGAGGACACTGTATGTAACGTTTTAGCCAAGTTAAACATGATCCTGAGTCTGCACAAGGTGTTTTAATTTGAAAATTGTCTGGCTGCAATGCTGCTTGACTTCCTGCCTGGTACAATCCGCTCTATGTGGTTTGACGCGGTTGCTGTCCATGTCCACAAAAATAGACCTCCCACGTATTCCGCTGCTCAGGTGCGCTGCTCAGGTGCGCTCGGTGTGACAATGAGCATTGATCAGAGCGTCCGGCTCCGGAGGCCGTGCCTCGGCCACTACCTGCCGCTGATGGACTCGGTGGAACTGAGGCCGTGTGAGTTCGGTTTGAACCGGAGCCTTCAGGTGTTGAGGAAGAAAACTGATCTCAGATCAGATGTGTTCACAACGATTTTGCCGTTGAGCTTTAAAAATATTTATGTTCCCTGTCCCGCTGGGACGGGGTCTACAACCTCCTTCAAAAAAGAAAAAGAAACAATGCTTGGCCTGCCGTGGGGTCAGGTCAGGCACGGCGCTGGGGTTAGGGTTAGACCCGCTGGGCCCGTTATACATGAGGGAGGACCGAGGACCAACTGCTGCAGTTGTATTTGGTGTTTTAGTTGCTTAGATAGACATGCGCGGTTATTACTGATGGCGCGTCGTCGCATCTCGCCGGTTAGGGAGCTGAAGTCGCTAAAAAAACCTGCGTCTACTGCAGAGTCCTCTGAGCCGGATGTGAGTGATGATTGTTCCCTTTAAACAGACAGATGTTCGCGGTTCTGAGGGACAGATTTACAACAACGGGAACAGATTATTGAGACTGTCAGCTGTTTAACAACGTCACAAACTGTCAAGTGTCACAAAGCTGAGGGAGGAGCCATCAAACACACACACACGTATATATGTGTGTGTGTACACACATATATATGTGTGTCTGTGTGTGTGTACACGTGTGTGTGTGTGTGTGTGTGTTATGCTATGATCTTTATTGGTATTTTGGATCAAAAACAATAATTATTGTAATAATAAATCATGATGTTTAGCACTGATCAGACTGCAGTGTGTGTGTGTGTGTGTGTGTCTGCAGTAGCTGCTGCAAAGCATGCTGGGAGGAGGAGGCTAGGGGGAGTCAGCCCCTCCCCCTCCCTGAGCTGTGATTGGCTGCTGGCCGGCCCAGCTGACTGTCCTCTGTCAGACAGAGAGGGAGGGTGATGGAGGCGACGGCGATGGGGTGAGCTGCCATTTTCTCTTTCTTTATCCACAATCTATTCATCCTTTGTCCTCTGTCCTCC
>NW_024627739.1:0-6821 GCF_008729295.1 Plectropomus leopardus | reverse complement strand
CTCTCCTCTCCTCTCCTCTCCCCTCTCCTCTCCTCTCCTCTCCTCTCTTGTTCCCTTTTCTCTCTTATTTCCTCTCTTGTTTCTTGTTACATCATGTGTCTCCTCTTTTGTTTCCTCTTTTCTCCTATGTCCTCTCCTATGTTCTCTTTTCTCCTCTATCTTGTTTCCTCTTCTTTTCTTTCATTTCCTCCTCTCTCCTCTTGCCCACTCTCCTCTCTGGTTTCCTCTCCTATGGTCTTTTCTCTTCTCTCCTGTCTTGTTTCCTCTCATTTCCTCTCTTTTCTTCTTTGCCATCCCTTTTCTCTTTTCATTTGTTTCTTCTCTTCTCTTCTCTTCTCTTCTCTTCTCTTCTCTTCTCTTCTCTTCTCTTCTCTTCTCTACTCTACTCTACTCTACTCTATTTTCTTCTATTCTTTTCACTAAGTATTGATATCATAATTAGAACAATTATTATTTTTAGTGGTAAGAGTAGTAGTAGTAGTGGTAGTAGAAATAGTAGTGGTAAGAGTACTAGTTGTAGTGGTAGTGGTAAGACTATTGTTAGCAGGAGTTGTTGTAGTAGTAGTAGTAAATTATCCATATCTGACCTGCATGTCTTTGGAGTATGGGAGGGACCCCACGCAGACCCCCGCGCACGGACCAAACCGCGGCCCGCCCCGGGATCGAACCGGGAACCCTCTTGTTGTGAGGCAACAGTGCTAACCACGACGCCACCATGCCGTCCCTGTTACCCAGTCTTAGTGTATAATTGAATGCTAAAAACGCTGCATGATATTGTTGTGGTAGTTGCTGCTGTTTGTATCTGAGTCAGTGAAAGGAAACGACAGCTGCAGCTGAATCCTGCAGCTGGTGCAGCTCAGAGTCCCAAAAATGATGAGCTTTAAGGTGCATCCACATTTTCTCTTTTTTTAAATTTATTTTTTACCAGTTTTGTTCAGACCCGTGTGGTCAGTGGCACGGTCGAAAACGATGTTGCAAAAGATGTCCATTGACCGCAGAGCAAGACGTTTACAGTACCTGTATGAGTGTGACTCAGCGTGATTTACAGATATCCACAAAGGATTTTTATTTTTTAATACCGAGAGTGAAGCAGATAATGGAGGCAGAGAGAGAGCAGTGTGAAGAAGGCCGTCTGTCTGCTGGATCAGGTTCAGACCAGAGAGGGTTGGTGGGTCTGTGTCTGTGGGATTGGCTTCCTGTGATTGTAAATCTATCCCCTCGCTCTGTAATGGATGTGCGTGTGTGTGTGTGTGTGTGTGTGTGTGTGTGTGTGTGTGTGTGTGTGTGTGTGTGTGAGGCAGAGAGAGATCAGGGCGTGTCGAAGATTTCAGAGAGGCAGATCAAACTCTTGACCTGTTAGTTGTGTCTTTCATGTCTTTCAGAGACGGACCTTCCTCTGTGCCTCAGAATATTTTGTCAGGGTTTTTTTTGGAGATATCCTCCTGATTTTTCATCTGCTTCCATTTTATTTTCTTGTCGCTGCTGTTAATGCAAACTCAAGTCTCCCGATACGTTTACCTCCTGTCTTTATTAATTCACGATAAAATAAATTAATCCTAATTCCACTGATGCAAAAGCAGAGTCATGTAAACGCTTCGTTAACAGAGCTACTGTAAGAGATACTGTAATTATTTACAATCACCTTTGCCAATTTGCTAAAAAGCCACTGTTGATAAAATGCAACACTTCCTGCAGCTGATTTACATTAAAAAATGCTCAAAAAGCATCACTTGAGCCTGTCTTTGTAGGTTTTTAGTGTGGTCAAAAAAATTAGACTTAATTGATTTTTTTTTTTGATGTAGTGTTTTGTTTCTACCTTTTTTTTGTTTTTGCCATAACTCTAAAAAAATCCCAGTATGTCCCCGTAAAAACCCTCCAGCTCGTCTGTTTCCTCTCTGCATATCCCTCCTTAAATGTCTCTCTCCCTCTATTCTAACCTCATTTTCAATCTCCGAATTTGGGCTTTTCAGGGCTGCTCCCGATATTTTTAGGCTGAAACGTCACATCAGAGGGTCTCAGTCCTGACAGGTTTTTTTAAAGAGTTTGTTGAGCGTCAGTCAGAAGTTGGCCCTCTCGCTGCTCGTCACGTCACTTCACAAAGTCAAACGCTTGATGAATGACTGATTGACATTAAAATGCAGCTTCAGTAAACCAATCCTGAGCCCATCTATTGGTTTAACCTGCACTTGTCTTCCAATCTTCCCTCCGTCCTCCTTTCATTCATCCATATCCTCCTCCGTCCCTCCCTCGGTCTCTGTCCATCCACGCCTCGTGTCCTCGTTTCCCAGCAGTCAGACAGAAATAGCCCCGTGTGTACCCGTAGTCCGCTGGAACGGATCCACACCGGGACCTCGCCGTATGTGTGTCACCGCTCACACAAACATGGGTCTGCTTTCTCTCTCCGGGCGTTCTCTGTGAGAAACCTGACATTTACACTCTGAGGAGGATGCACCATCTTTCACATCAAAGCGGCCCCGTTGGCCTCTCTCCTCTCTGTCTCTCAGCAATATTTTCGGTTCATTTCAACACCAGACGTTTGCTATTTTTACGCGCATGTTTTTTTTTTTCCAACCTCTGAGGTTATTTTTGTATTAAACTATTCAGGTCAATTATTGTTCTTAGATGGCTGCACTCTTATTTTGCTGTTATATAATCTCTCACCTCTTTTCTCCTTTAAAGCAGCTTTTAAAAAATGATAATAGCAACATTACCAACCTCAGGGGTCCCATCGGTTTATAGGCTCTCTGTGTAGCAATTAGGTCGTGGAAATCTGGGATAATTTGGTAGCATTGCCATAGTTAGCTTCTACTTTGCATTATAATAAATGGAATTGCCGGGCATTTTTAGCAGCAAGCAACAGACTAATCAGAAGACAATGAACAACTCGGCATTATAATGTGCATTCTGCATGAGGCTTGAACTCGCAACCATTAGACACCAAGAACAAGACAGTATCCCAGTGAGCTTCATGCCGAGAGAAACAGGAAATGGCTTCACACTATGACCAGCAGGGGGCAGGATATCAGCTGTCTGTGCATGGAAAGGCAGATTTATAAACTGCTGCCAAAAATTCACTCATCAAGACAAAATCCTGAGAATCTGCAGACTTCATCCAGACAGCAGAGAGATGTTGATCATTTGTTTTTATGACGATTGATTCAATCCATAAGTGAAAAACTGATGTTTAAAGTTTCACGCAGACTGCAATAGTTTATACGAGGGCAGAATTCAAAATGCTGTCAAAAATTCAGTTTTTGAATTCAAATTTTGAAATGTTACGCACTTAAACATTTTGATGCACTGTCGGCTCAGTTTTCGATCAGATATCTGTGTGGTTGGTTTGTGTGGGACAGTCTGAAGACGCTCTGTAGCAAGTTTGTTGTCAGTTGAGCAGATAATGTGCGAGGAGAAAGTTTTGATGAGCTTTACATTTTCTGATAAAAACAGTGATGGACGTTATAATTTGTACCACAGTGTACAAAGTTTCTTCACATCTTGGAGTACGTTGAAAAGCTGTTGCACGTACGGCTGATTTGTTATGAATTTTCAAAGTTTTGAAATGTAGATGGTCGCTGTAGCGCCACCATCAGGACTGTTGGCTTGTGTTTGCAGCTGAGGAAGTTTGTCATGGGACTGGACCGATGTGCAAAGTTTGGTTTATTTGTATGCAAGGGAAGTTGGATTTCCTTTGAAGAAGAATATTAGTCGAACATTTAGGATTTGCTGCCGGTCCCTAATGAATATAATAAATATAATAAAATAAATCCATATCCAATCCAAAAAGCAGGGTCATATATAAATACTGAGGCTGAATACTAAACTGTAGCATTCAGGGCCAGATTCCACACAGAAGGGAAATACTTTGTTTTTAATACGTTTTTTCAGGACATGTAACCTCTGGACATACTGACCAGTGTAGCTTATGTGTAAGTAGAGAGACGCAGTGTTGCTTTTGTGTTTTTGGTTTTGGAAAGGCTTAAAAGAAGACGTCAGCAGCACCGTGCACGCTGTTTCTGCAGGTTGAGAAGTCTTGATGGTGGCTAAGCAATGATCGGGCAATCGCTGTACAGGGCAGGGGCGAGCAAACGGTCAATTAGGTAAATGTAATTACTCACACACACAAAAGACTCACACACCTGCACACTCACACGTGACATCAACGGTCCCCAAATTATCAGAGCGTCGAATTCAGCAGAGAGGGACGCTCAAATCCAGCTCTTAATATAGCTCCGAAACCAGGCCTGCTGCACCCATTCAACACTGGATCACTGAGCCTGTGTGTGTGTGTGTGTGTGTGTGTGTGTGTGTGTGTGTGTGTGTGTGTGTGTGTGTGTGTGTGCGCGTGTGTGTGCGCGCGCGTGCGTGTGTGCAAAAATGAGTCTAGCCGCTGTGTTTTTGATTATTGTGCAGATCAATTACCCAGCAGTAAATTACCCTGCCACTATACTCACATAATTATCAGAGACACAAACGACAGCCGAGCCTCTGTGTGTGTGTGTGTGTGTGTGTGTGTGTGTGTGTGTGTGTGTGTGTGTGTGTGTGTGTGTGTGTGTGTACACAGGGCTATGTCTCTGCATATTGATTCTTGGAGCATCAAATTAATCAAATATTTTATCATTACACCTTGGTAGTTGAGCAGGTTGTTAAACTTTAATCAAGTCAACAGCGTGTGACTGCAAATTTAGATGTTTTACAAAGTGAGTGAAATTTTGGGCCTAATTCATATAACATGACCTACATTTAGAAATCTTTGAACAATTCATAATACAAAGGCAGTTTTTGTCTTGAGTTTGGGTAACAGAAGAAGAGTTTTGTCCACTTGATCACTTGTTTGGTAAATTTAATTGGTTGTGCTGACTCATGAATGCTAGAATGCAGCACAACAGAAGCACAAGTGAAGAGAGTTCAGGTGAGTTATGTAGTCGGCAGCTGACTCGGTAACGAGTACACAACAATATTTATCTAAAGTTTGCCAACAGTAGTTAACTTAATCCTCCATGAGATTTTTTGTAATACTAGACCCAGTAAAGCTGTAAAAGAAATTAAAGAATCAAAGTGAACTGAGACTTTTTTTCTTTTCTGGATTGATAAAATTGATAACATTTTTGGCTGTCACACCACAATGACATGGCATTTTCTTTTAGCAGCAATCAAGTGCATGTTTAAGACCTTTTTACAAGATTTTGGTTTAAAAGGAGTAGGCTGCAAACATTAAAATCACTTTACCACAACGTTTTAACCCTTAGGGCCTGCTTCAACATTACACACACACTGTTCACAAAATCAAGCTTTAAAAAATATTATACATCAATATGATTTTCTAATTTTATTGACTTAATTTTTTAACAAACATCAGCCCTAATCATAACTACCAAATATGAATTAATTTTCAGAATTTTAGTCCTTAAAATGCCAGGTTTTTGTCATGATGCCACTATGTTCTTAAATAAAAAAATAAACATTAAAAAAGGAATTATATGTCAGTGATCAGCAGCTACATTGACTGTGACAGGTCACCTAGTGGAAATAGCATGTATTTCCTCCAGATGCCAAATATGGTCAAAATGACCTCATCAGGTGGAAAATAGTCAAAATGACAAATTCAGAGTCAAAAGCCCAGAATGACACCCAGAAATAATACAAGTCCTGTTTTTCTGCTCTGATGGCTGTGGGATCAAAAATGTCAGTTTGAATGGGTTTCAATGGAGCATTTTTGGACCTGAACAGTCTGAATGTAACTATTTAGTTTCCACAGTGTATTTTAGACTTATTGTAGGAGCTGAGCTGCAAATTCACTGATTACACTCAAATACACAATCTGGACTACATTTAGGACACATGCATCAACACACACACAGTTATCACAACAGGAATTAAAGAGACTAAAATGCACAAGCTGTTGAAATTTGTCAATAAAACTTCTCCTTTCAGCCAAGGAAAACTTGATTTGTCAGCTAGAAATGAGAATCCTGCGTTTCTCTACTTCTGTCTTTGATACTCATTGTTTTCTAACTTATGCAAATGTCAAGTTGTAAGTCTGCCGTTGTTATCTACTGTACGAGAACGGAAAGTGTAGCAACAGTAGCAACAAGGGGCTGGTTTGTATACGTGTTTGCATTTTTGTGAACATGCACCAGTGCTCGGTCATGTTTGCATTACTGGATTATTGTGTTTGAATCGTTGTGTGTGTATGTGTGTGTGTGTGTGCGTGCGTGCGTGCGTGCGTGCGTGCGTGCATGCGTGCGTGTGTGTGCATTGCTGGCTGTTTTCCAGAGCCAATTTCCAGCCTGGAAGTGGGAGATAACACAGCGCTGCTCGGAAAAGGGAGTAAGAGGATGACAGAAGTGGGGGGAGCCGAAAAAGTAGCTGGGAGAGGGGAGGAAATGGGAGTTTATTGGGCAGCAGGGACGGAGTAAGAGGATGATGTAGAGCGAGAATAAGAGGGAGGAGAAGAAGGAGAAGAAAATGGGGTGCAGGAGGAGGAGAGAGATAGCATGGTGGGACCAGGAGAAAGAAGAGAGGATTAGAAAGAGGAGAAGAGGGCTGTGAAGAGAGCAGCAGAGGATGGGAGCAGGAGTGGAGGACTCTCAGCAGAGTAGGGAGGAGGAGGTGGAGGAGGAGGAGTAGAGGTGGTGATGGGGGGGCGTTCATTATGAGTCATACCCAGGGAGGTTGCGTGCCGCTGGGAGAGCAGCTCACTGACAGTCCCAGGCATCAAAAGGCCTTCTGGAGCTTCACATAATGTGTGTCATCAGAGAGACGAGGACGGACAGACGGATAGAGGTCAAAGTTAAACTGGGACACAGCAGCTCTCCTCTCCT
>NW_024627738.1:0-3304 GCF_008729295.1 Plectropomus leopardus | reverse complement strand
AGTAGTAGTAGTAGTAGTAGTAGTAGTAGTACTGTCAGTGGTAGAGCAGCAGTATTAGTAGTAGTACTGATAGTACTACTGTCAGTAGTACTATCAGTAGTAGAGCAGCAGTACCTGGTGTTAGGACCACGATGCGGAGCAGCCGCGCCCGCTCTAGCTCCAGGTTGAACGCGTGGTTCAGCGGGAGGGTGGAGCCTCGCAGGCTCAGCAGGGCAGTCCTCGCTCTGGTCACCCCATCAATCTGGATCGCCAAGAAGACCTCCTTACTGTCCTCAGACCTGGGACAGAGACACCACATCGAGACATGAGGGACACGAGACAGAGACACCACACAGAGAAAAAAACGGATATGAGAAAAAGGACACTGTTGATTACAGAGAGCTGTTTCAGACAGAGCGACGTTTCCTGAGGACCTCCGGGTGTTTTAGTCCGTAGAAAATGCTCTGATGGACACGGGGTCTTGAGGTTGTTTCCTACCTGCTGCTCTTCATCTCCTCCAGACCCAGCAGGTGGACCGTCAGTAAACCTGTCACCCGCTGGCTGCACCGTGACAGATCACAGCCCGCGTACAGTCTGAATGAGCTGACGTCACAGAACGTTTCTGGGGAGGTTGTGCTGGGAGGAGCTTGTTGCCGTGGCAGCAGTTCAGGAGAGTCTCCATCACTGAGGTAACCTGAAAATAAAACAAACATTTACAAAAATCCCAAACAGCGACAACGATTTCAACTAAAGTTTAAAAACTGATTTGTTGTCAAAAGTCGTTCGTCTTTGAAAAGTCGTCTTTCTTTGAAAAGTTTTTCGTTTTTTGAAAAGTCGTCCGTCTTTAAAAAGTCGTCCGTCTTTAAAAGTTGCCCATCTTCGTATCGTCTATAAAAGTGAAAACATTACCTCCTTTGGCCGACCGTCCTCTCGATGATCGCCGCCGTGGTCTGGCTGGAGGGGCGGTGCTGTCCAGGTGATATCTGCTGATCACATTCTGATTGGACAGAGCAGACGATGATGATGATGATGATGCATTCTTACTGGTGGACTCGTCGGCGCCGACCCTGCTGTCATTTCCCTGGCGATGGGCGCGGGAGGAAGAACGAAGGCTGAGTTTGCGTCGCAGCTCGGGAAGTTTCTTCATCTTCAGGGAGAGTTTCCTCACCGTACCTGGAGACCTCAGCCGGTCCATCACGCTGCCGGACACTCCCCCTTTCTTTTGAGAGGCGGGGCTAGAGTCTGAGTGGGCAGGGTCTGAGGGACACAAAGAGCAAGCAGAATTTACCTGAGAGAGGTCAAAGGTGACAGAGCGTTTTACAACCAGCAGGAGAAAGAACCATGACCCGTCCCTCACTTGTGACCAGTCCTTCACCTCTGACCAGTACCTAACCTGTGACCATTCCCTCACCTGTGGACAATCCCTCACCTGTGATCAGGTCTCACCTGTGATCAGGTTTTACCTGTTGTCTCTGCTGTGATGTCATCAGCGAAGTGGCTGATGCTGGGGTTGGCGTCCTCCGCTCGACAGTCTGCTCCTCCCTCCTCTCTGTCGTCCCTCCTCCTCCACACCTCAATTTCCCTGCCGGGCCCTCGGGGGTCCCCCTCCTCCCTGCAGGGCCCTCTGGGGTGCTGCTCCTCCTTGCAGGGCCCTCTGGGGTGCTGCTCCTCCCTGCAGGGCCCTCTGGGGTGCTCCTCCTCCCTGTGGGGCCCTCGGGGGTCCCCCTCCTCCCTGCGGGGCCCTCCAGGGTCCTCCTCCTCGGGGATGGGGTTGTACCAGATGTTGCTGCCGCTCTCAGGCTGCAGGCCGCAGGTCTCGTCTGAAGCCTGGGTCTTTCCTGAGGACAGCACCCAGGCTCTGCTGCTGCGGTCCAGGCTCTGCAGGTAGGCCCGCTGGCCGGACAGCTTGGTGCTGACTGAGGAGGGAGGAGCGTCAGAAGAGCCTCCTGCTGGCTGGGAGGCCTGGAGGAGCACAGGACTGAGAGGAGCAGAAGAGGTGCTAGGCACCTCCCAGGCCAGACTGATGCACCTCCTGTCGACACACTGCTCCTTCTGCTGGAGGAGAACAAGAGGAGGTCACACCAAACCTATATATATACACTGTGTACCTTATATATATTAAACAGGTTATTTATGTTAAATGTTATATATATGTTACATATGTTATATATGACATAAAGATTATATATGTTATATAGATTATAAATGTTGTATATGTTACACAGGTAATATATGTTTTATAATGCTCAATGGGCTGTATAGTGCTTTTTCTAGTCAGGACGTGTCACACACACATTCACACACACAAATTCACACACACATTCACTCACCCATTCACACACACATTCACACACATTCACTCACCCATTCACTCACCCATTCACACACACATTCACACATATTCACACACACATTCACACACACAAATTCATACACACATTCACTCACACATTCACTCACCCATTCACACACACATTCACACACACACATTCACACACACATTCACTCACCCATTCACACACACATTCACACACACATTCACACAGTGGTGGCCGAGGCTATAAGCTGCCATCTACTAGTAATCATTCGTAATCACACACACTCCGATCACGCAGCATCAGGAGCAGTTCGGGG
Organism: Plectropomus leopardus; assembly: GCF_008729295.1. Classification (NCBI taxonomy): domain Eukaryota; kingdom Metazoa; phylum Chordata; class Actinopteri; order Perciformes; family Serranidae; genus Plectropomus; species Plectropomus leopardus. Next base: position 691 of record NW_024627738.1, on the reverse strand, counting down.
TTCGGTGTCTTGCCCCGGAGGAGCCGGAGATCGCTGCCCTTCTGATTAGAGGACGACCCGCTCTACCCCTCAGCCACAGCCGCCCCAATGTTATATATGTTATATATGTTATATATGTTATTTATGTTATACAGGTTATATATGTTGTATATGTTATACAGCTTATATATGTTATGTATATTATACAGGTTATATATGTTTTATATTTTGTATATATGTTGTACAGGTTATGTATGTTATGTATGTTACACAGGTTATATATGTTTATGTGTTTTATATGTCATTTATGTTATGTGGGTTATATATGTGTTATATCTTATATATATTATAGATGTTTCATATAGCACACAGGTTGTGAAATCAGAGGACGGGGGTTGGACTTGGTCCGGTGGTCATGTACCGTCTCATGAGCCAGCTGTTGTCTCCTCACTGGCCCTGTTGCATCCTGGGTTGTGGGGGCGTGGCTTGAGGCCAGGGAGATGGGCGGAGCCGCTGTGCCCTGCCACGCCCACGGCTGTCTCATAGCAACCGTGATGTGGTTCAGAGGAGGTGAGGAGGGGTTGGGGTCCACTGTCGACAAGGGCAACGAGGACGTCTGGAGGAGGACGGAGACATCTACAGAACGCACATACACACACACAGAGTCACACACACACACAGAGTCACACAGTAACACACACACACACACACA
>NW_024627737.1:0-2942 GCF_008729295.1 Plectropomus leopardus | reverse complement strand
GAAGAAAATTGCCTGAAAATAAAAAAAAAGAAAGACAGATGGACAGAAAAAAAGAAAAACAAACAAGAAAACAGGACAAGAAAATCACTTAAAAAAGTGCTAAAAATAAATAAAGGCCTATTTTTTCAGTTTTAAAAATAATTAAGAGAATCATGAATATAATTTTTATTTTCGGACGCCCTCTCCTGTTTTATGATCATATCTAATTCATTTTATTTTTTTATTATTATTATTACTTTTTTTTGTAGCCTGGGGAACATTTCTTGCTAAGAAGACGAATACATTTCTTCTTGTGTTTTTGAAAGAAATCAAATCAGTTTTCTCAGGTTTCACATACCAGGGAGGAGATCTGATGTCGATTCAGGTGTTAAAGGGTTAAAGTTGGGCCAAATTTTAACGGAAAGGTAACTGCTGCTATCTGGATAGAAAAAGAGAGCCGATGTGGTAACGTGACCGCTGCAGGAATCAAACTTTTCAGACGCGAGACGACGTCTTTAACTGCTCGTCCATCTTTTCTTGTTTCTCACGTTAAACGATGAAACGTTGCGCAGAGTGACGGACAGCGGGGCCGCCGGGCGGGCGGGAACCTTTATTGGGAGAAGTTTGAGGACATGTTTGACCCTCCACACACACAGACACACACACACACCCGTCCACGCTCACACACACCAAATCCCCCTAAAAACAGACAAAAAGCTGCGTGTCCTTGATACAACAGGCAGCGTCACACAGCCGCTCCCCCTCCATCAATAATCCAGACTTAATAATCAGGAGATTAGCTGATATCAGGTGTGCAGATGACTGGCGGCTGCAAACAGCTAAGGATGATGGGAGGAGGGAGACAGCGCCCCCTCCCTCCCTCCGAACATAAAACTAATTAGAATTGATTTATTATGGATCAGGTAGCTTATCAGGCGAGAGAGAGAACCACCGCGCAGAGCCAAAGGGCCGCGGCCGGTCGCTGCTGAATAGGAAAATCAATCCGAGCCGACGGCGCCGCATCCCAACGAGAACCACACGAAACCGAAAAACCTGCTTCTGTGAGACGTCAAAATCACGTCATAAACCACGTTTTACAGCACGGATCCTCCGCTGGCTTTAGGGGCCACTTTTATGTCAAGAGGCCAGGGGCCAGTCGCAGGAGCCCGAGACATGTTTCTGGATTTAAGGATGTTTCTCAGATTTTAAGACGTTTTTCAAGTTTTATGTTGTTTCTATAGACTTTTAGGACATTTGGAGGATTTTAGGACGTTTCTAAGATTTTACAACATTTATTGGATTTTGGGAAGTTTTTTGGATTTTAGGACATTTGGAGGATTTGGAGGAGAGAGAATCACCACGCTGAGCCAAAGGGCCGCGGCATGTTGCTGCTGAATTGATGGACATTTATTTCTGATGTTTCTATAGACTTTTAGGAAATTTTAGAATTTTAGGACATTTTAGAATTTTAGGACATTTATCGGATCTAAGGATGTTTTTGACATTTTAGGACATTTCTATTTTTGGGACGTTTCAAACATTTTGAGACGTTTCTCAAAACTCAGGACGTTTTTAGGATTTTAGGACATTTTTAGGATTGTAGAATTTTTCTCAGATTTAAGGAGATTTCTCAGTTCTAAGGATGTGTTTAAGATTTTAGGACATTTCTAGGATTTTACAACATTTCTCAGATTTTGGGAAGTTTTTTGGATTTTAGGACATTTGGAGGATTTTAGGACGTTTCCAAGATTTTACGACATTTCTCGGATTTTGGGATGTTTCAAAGATTTTGAGACGTTTCTCAAAATCTTTGAGAAACGAAAAGAATGTTTTAAGGATTTTAGGACATTTTGAGCATTTCAGGACATTTTTAGGATTGTAGATTTTTTCTCAGATTTAAGGAGATTTCTCAGCTCTAAGGATGTTTCCAGGACTTTAGGACATTTTAGAATTTTTGGACATTACTAAGATTTTTCCCGGATCTAAGGATGATTTTAGGATTTCAGGGTATTTCTAGAATTCTAGGAAGTTTCTAGGATTTCAGGACATTTCTCAGATCCAAGGACATTTCCAGGATTTCGGGACATTTCTAAGATTTTAAGACATTTCTCAAATCTCAGGATGTTTTTAGGATTTAAGGACATTTCTAGAATTTTGAGACATTTCTAGGATCTAAGGACATATCGGATCTAAGGATGTTTCTATGATTTTAGGTCACTCCTCGGATCCAAGGTTGCTTTTAGGAGTTAAGGACATTTTTAAGATTTTAGGACATTTCCTAAGGACGTTTCTAGGATTTTAGGACGTTTCTAGGATTTCAGGATGCTTCTATGATAGTAAAGCACTTCTAGGATTTTAGGACTAAAAGTGCATAAATACTTTAGTTCACTCACTTTAGTTTTTATTGTGAACTAGAAAATGGTTGGGGGGCCTCCCAGCACTTTATCAGGGGCCAGTTTTGTCCCGCGGGCCATAAGTTGACTGTTTCGCCCGATATTAAATATGAATTTAACCCAGATGTAGCTGGCGAGTGCGTGTTGTGTCAGGTGAAATCTGCGCTGAAACTCTGCACCGATGAGAGGAGCGCCTGATGCCTTCCTCTCAGGAAACACTCAGCTCTCCCTCTTTTTTTTTTTTCTTCTTCAGCCTCTTGTTTTTCGGCGGCTGGCGTCAGTTCAGCAGCTCGTCAAACCCTCTCCAGCTCCGGCTCCTTTTCTCTCCCTGGGCAACTTCGAAAACTTCATCAATATGTTAATGACTTAATCTTTAAACACTTAAAGAAACCATTAATAAACATTGATTTGAACACTTGCCACCAGTGACTCGCATTAATCCAGTGCAAATAGCTGATACACAAACTGCAACGGAGGGCAATTTGTGGAGGATTACCGATGGAAAATGGACACGGGAGACATTGATCACGCTTTCAGTGGCGAGGATGAAACGCGGCTGATTCACGCCGT
>NW_024627736.1:0-1476 GCF_008729295.1 Plectropomus leopardus | reverse complement strand
TTGCCTTTTTGGTCATTTTTTCAACATGCATTCTTATGGTGTTTTTGACCGTTTTTGCAAAATACTACGTGATGGCACGTCTTGGCACACTATTTTATGCTGTTTTGAGGTGTTTTCAGCTGTTTTTGGGACTTGGCATTTTTGGACATTTTTGCCATACTATAGCCTTGCCTTTTTGGTCATTTTTTCAACATGCATTATTATGGTGTTTTTGACAATTTTTGCAAAATACTATGTGATGGCACGTCTTGGAACACTATTTTATGGTGTTTTGAGGTGTTTTCAGCTGTTTTTGGGACTTGTCATTTTTGGACATTTTTGCCATACTATAGCCTTGCCTTTTTGGTCATTTTTTCAACATGCATTCTTATGGTGTTTTTGACCGTTTTTGCAAAATACTACGGGATGGCACGTCTTGGCACACTATTTTATGCTGTTTTGAGGTGTTTTCAGCTGTTTTTGGGACTTGGCATTTTTGGACATTTTGTGCCATACTATAGCCTTGCCTTTTTGTTCATTTTTTAAACATGCATTTTTATGGAGGTTTTTTTCTGCAATTTTTCCAAAATACTATGCTATAGCACGTCTCGGCATGCTTTTTTATGCTGTTTTCAGCTGTTTTTGGGACTCTTCATTTTTGGACATTTTTGGCCATACTATAGCCTTGCCTTTTGTGATCATTTTTTCAGCATGCATCATTATGATGTTTTTTGGATATTTTTGCAACATATGACATGTCTAAAAACCTGCCGAAAACCACATTAAAACACATGAGACAGCATGCAAAGACACACCATAACATTGGATTTTGCAAAAAAAAAGGCCAAAAACACAATGAAGTAGTATGTTGAAAAAATTACCAAAAATGCCATACTATAGTATGGCAAAAATGTCAAAAAATGACCAGTCCAAAAAATGACCAGTCCAAAAAATTTCCCAAAACCACATTGAACCATCTAAAATGTCATGCAGAGACACGCCATAGCATAGGATTTTGCATTAACAGTCATAAACACAGTAAAACCGGATGTTCGAAAAATGACCGAAAATGCCATACTATAGTATGGCAAATATGTCCAAAAATGACAGGTCCAAAAAACTGCCGAAAACCATATTAACCCATTTTAAATGGTATGCAGAGACACACCATAGCAAAAGATATTGGAAAAAATATCGAAAACACCATAAAATAGCACCTTGAAAAAATGACTAAAAATGCCGTACTATAGTATGTAAATGTCAAAAAATGACAGGTCCAAAAAACTGCCAAAACCACATCAGACCTCATACAATGGCATTCACAGACAAGACATCGCATAGTATTTTGCAAACACAGCCCGAAACATAGTAAAACAGCATGCTGAAATAATGACCAAAAATTCCATTCCATAGTGTGGCAAAAATCTCAAAAAATGACATGCCAAAAAAAACCCCCAACAAACACATTTTAAACATTTCAAATGTCAAGAATTCATG
>NW_024627735.1:0-5417 GCF_008729295.1 Plectropomus leopardus | reverse complement strand
CCACAGACATACACATAAATACACACACACACACACACACACACACACACACACACACAGAGGCAAATGAACAGCCAGAATACACACAAATGAAAAAAAGGGAGCAGCACACAGAGGTAGAGAGGGAGGTATGCATAAAAATGTGGCACACACACGTACATGCTTACTGACAAGCACACTCAGAAAAAGATGGGTGCTCAGTGCATGTAAGCACACACAAACACACACAGACACAAACGACTTTCAGAAACGTGGAGCAGCTATGTGAACTCGTGTTTTGAGATTAGCTGAAGGTAACAGAGGATACCTGCTGTACATGCACATGCAAGATGTACTGGAGTAATTGTACTGTTAGTGCTGATTTAAATTGTGGCCATTACTGAGACTAAACTGAAATGCACACAGCAAGCACAAGAATGTTTAAAATATTCAAGTAACAGTCTTCTACAATTTCATGTAAATACATTTGCGTCTTGCTGCTTCCCATTGCAAACTGTTATAGCATAACAGTGATTCAGCTTATGGCCACTTCATTTTCTACACACTTTGTTCACTTTTGCTGTTGTAAACATCTGGTGTCAGGTTGGTCTTTCATGAGAAAAATCCTTTTTTGGTGCACAGGAGGACATGCATTTTAAATTTCTAGCAGCAGCAGCAGCAGCAGTTTGATTGGAATAAACATAAGAGGAAATGGGTGGTTAGAATTTGCAGCATGGCAGTGGGAAGAAAAAAAGTGCCACAAACCTAAAGTTATACTTTATTAACTTCACTAGCGAGTGATTTTTCTAGAAGTGCTAACTAAAAAACACCACAGCAAAGACCACATATAAGCAAAGTTCGGAGAAAAATATAAAACTAAGACCTCATGGGTTAAAAAAAAAAGAGCGCATAAGCTGAGCCGACACATTCACACATAAAAAGGCAGATGTGAAAACAGCAACCCCCTGTCACACGAGGACACGAGTGGGTATTGGGAATTCAATATTTTAGCTTTAAGTTAACCCACGTCAGAATGTGCGCAACCAAGGTGAGGATGAAATTTAATTTTTTTATTTAAATCAGAAATGGAAATTTAACACAGAGGGGGAGTAGAGGAAGAAAAAAGATAGGGGGAGAGAGTGAGTTGGCGAAACAAAGAGGAATGTCCTCAGTATTACGAAGGAGATAATTGAGATATCCAACTCCTGACAAAATGTGCCATTTCACTGGAGCTGGGAAAAACACAGACGCAGGGGGAGGAGGAGGAGAGATAGAAGACAGGGATGGGGAGAGAAGAGGAGAGAGCGAGAAGGAGAGAGCGAGAAAGAGAGAGAGAGAGAGAGAGAGAGGTCTGGAGGGAGGTGACAGTGGTGTATGTGGCTGTGCTGTCTGTCTGACCTGATTGCAAATAAGCAAAGGAGCTCCGCCGCGGCCCAGAAGCACTTCCTCATGCACACAACTCTTCTCCCTCACAAACACACACAGCCTTTCCCTTTAATAAGACTGCTTAATGGTGGCTGTACACACATACGTCACAATGGTAAAATGTGTGTGTATGCGTGTGCGTGTGTGTGTGTGTGTGTGTGTGTGTGTGTATGCACAGATTCATGTAACTGGTGAGGAAAGGGACAAGGAGGAGGAGAGGGTTGCTGTAGTGAGACAGCAAGGAAGAGGGGGGAAGGAGAGGGAGGGAAGGAGGGAGGGGCAACGGTGGGTTTCCGAGACGCATTTGCAATTTAAAACACGGTTTGGTATAATGAAAATGTAAAGCAGTGGTTTTATTTTATTCAGTGTGGCAGGTTCAGATTCCCAGAGAAGCTCCACTCGAGCAATCAGTCCATTAATAATTGAATTTTGCTCAGAAGTCGTGCACGTTTTCTGTATGCGAGTATATGAGTGTGAACACACGTGCGTGTGTGAGCGTGTGTACACACATGCGCGTTATGGGTATGTGTGAAAGTGCATGCGACAAACCTCTCTTCTCTTTCCAGCTGCTGACCCTAATATGAAGCAGCCAATTAGAGATCTTTATTTAATTGCCGGGCGACTCGTCCTCGCTACACACCGCCACGCTCTGCCAACGACTGGCACCGTGGCACTGGGGCAGGGCCAGGGTAGCACACACATTTACACCCATGCATATGCACATGCAAGCACACACACACTTTCGTAGACACATGCGTACACACTAATGAACGAATCTCCCTGATGATAATTCCCAGAGGAAAATGCCTTGCTGTAGCTGGACTATCTTAAGTCTTACAGTAGGAAAGAGTATTATTTTGCTTTTATATCGGCAACCACAATTACAATATCTGAGCACTGAAACATATATTAACCCCTTAAACTGTGCATTAGATAAAACCATGAAGAGCTGTGCAGAGACATGCCAGTTTCCTCTTCTTTTAGCCCTGGCTTGTCCTCCATCTCTCTCTCTTCTCACTGAATGTTCTTTCTCTCTCTAGGCCCTAACTTCCATCCGTCCCTCGTCTCTGCCCTGAATCGGGTGTTTCTCCTCTCCCTCTTGCCTCCTTCTCTCTCTCCATCTTTATATCTCTCCCTCTCTCTCCCCCTCTCCCTGGCTGTCAAAGAGTATCAGATCAGTAGTTAGATCCATGGCCGAGGCCAAGCCGGCCTCTCCGCTCTCAGCACTCTACCACAACACATCATTACAGCTGACAGCAGGACTTCACAACGCACCGTACGCGCACACGCCAATGCAGGTGCACACACACACAAAGATACACTCATGTCTATGTGCATGCTCTGATTCGCTCTCTTGCTCATGACACAAATATACACACAGAAACCCACTGTTACAAAGCATGAGCTCTCTACACATTTAATAACAACGCCGCTGTAAAGACCGTGCAATGTCTTTGCGTGTTGCATATTCACCAACACAGCTGTTTTTTTTTTTTACTGTTTCATAAAACACAGAGATTTAAAATGAAGGGTGATGAGGGAGGAGGGGGGAAGTGGGGATACCACTTCCAAAACCAACAGCAGCAATATGCCAGCGCTGGCGGGAAGAGTTAGCCTCTGTATAGCACTTCCAAAGAGAGGGATAGTCCCACTTACAAGCCGTAAGGGCCAACTGGTATGTGTGTGTCTGTATGCGTGTGTGTGTGTGTATGTGTGGGTGGATATTTCTTAAAGCCAGGCTGGGGACTTTAGAGTTCCTGCTAAAGTGAGGTTTACACACACACACACACACACACACACACACACACACACACACACACACACACACACGCACATACACACACACACGCACTACTTGAGAATACACCTGAGAATACACACAATCACCATGTAGAACAACAAATCTAACACTTCGCCCACTTTGATCGGCTACCCGAAAACAAGGCAGTGGGTGGGGGTGGGGGGGTAAGAGGGTTGGGCTGCGGGGCTGGGTGGGTGAGTGGATATGGGAGGGGAGTTACTGAAAAGATTTGGGATGTGGTGCCCGAAAAAAAGGGCCCACTTCCCTCCCCTCTGGTAAGATGACAGGAGGAGAGTAGAGGGAAAAACAAAACACACTAATCTTCTGGCTTCGCAGGAAGCCACAAAGCATCATTTACACAGCGGAGTTAACAGGAGAGCACCAGGCTTCCTGATTTGCAGCGAGCAGCCTTGTTCTAGATAGAGATATTCAGACTGTCAGTATAAACTGCTTCTGTTTTCGTTTTGCATTTATTTCAATGCCAGACTCAGGGCATAAATTTTTCATCACCTGCTAAGCTATGAATAAAAGATTAAAAAAGGAACTGAGAGGGGAGTGGAGGGGAGGGAGGGAGGGACATAGCGAGAGAGAGAAAGAGAAAGGGAAGGAGAGAGAAAGGGAGAAGAGGAAGGAGAGGTACAAAAAAGTCTAACAGATGTGGCGCATGCGGTGCAACGTGCGAGCACTGTGTGCATAGTGAGAAGGTCTCCCTCTCCTCTTTCTCTTTGCCCCCGCCTGCCCATCTCACCCCACTCCCCCATCTCCCCTGCACCACCAACCCAATATACCTCTAGGAAGGGAGCAGTGGCTGCGGTGCAGGGTAAAGATGCTATAATGAGCGGGAGGCAGAGGAGCATCTCACCTTGGCTTTTTATAGGATTACCTGAGAGGTGAACTCTCTGCTCTGTGAGAGGATTCATCAGTACATCCCCTCTCTCTCTCGCTCTCCCTCTCTCTCTATGCCCTCAGCGGTCTTTGACAGGCAGGGCGAGAGTGAGATGTCGAAGAGCTGCCGGAAAATTCTCTGCAATACAGAGCTGACAGGTTCAGGTGTGGGTTAAAGAAGGGAGAGAAAGAGAGGGATGGAGGGATGGAGGGATGGGGGAAGAAATGCATCTCACTCTCCAACTCTGTAATTCTCTCTCTCTTTCTCTTTCTGTTGGGTTTATGAAGCTGTACAACCCGGCTCATATGGACTATGACTGTTAAATCCGTATATACCTCACATCATTACCTCCTCTCCGCCCAGCAGAGTCATACATTGACAGTATGCCACCTTTATTATGAGGAGTGCTTGTGTCACTTGCATACTCAGTGAGGATGCTCAATTTTAGTGCAGATAATAAACATGACATTTTCTAGTATGTCCAGTTGTGGTTGAATAAAACATGGACAGAATATACACACACGCACGCACACACGCACGCACACACACACGCCTGTAGAGGAAAAAAACCCACACCAACCCTGCTCTTTTTTTCACTGCTGAATTTTTCAAACGTCAGTATTGTGATCAGGCAGCAGCCAATCTTAGTGTGGGACCCTGTTTTCTTTATGGGATGTTTTAGAAGCCAAATGTTGTACATCAGTAAAAAACATGAGGAGAAGTTGCCCTAGATTCTTTAGGTTTAGTGAATTCCCATAACATATTATTTTCGATAAAAGTGTGTGTACATTGACCCTCTCGAATGATTATGTTTTCATCATCAACATGCAAAGCAGAGAAAACAAGGAGAGGTATGTTCAGAGGGCTGGTGACAGGAATTACATGCATTCACCCATAATGACACACACACACACACACACACACACATAACACACACAAGTGCACTCATACATACTTACACCAATTGACCCAATCAGACAGGGTGTAGTCTGAGGAGACAGGTACATGGAGGCAATGCTGTACACAATAACACACTAGTCTACATCATGTCAGGCAGTGTGTGTCTGTGGGTGTGCGTGTGTGTGTCTGTGGGTGCTCGGGTCTGCAGGAAGTGGGATCCACACTGAAGACACCTGATCAAAATAACCACTTATATAGATGAACAGGCACAGCACAGCCACTCAGCATAGCATCCCCACAGTCGTACATACTGTATATATACATATATAAGCATACAGATCCGGTTGTATGACCTTGTCTCGAATTGTAAAAAAATTAATGCTAGACTCTCCTGAAATATACACATTACACAGAGAAAAAGAACAC
>NW_024627734.1:0-2930 GCF_008729295.1 Plectropomus leopardus | reverse complement strand
CAATGTCAATGTTCAGCATGTCTCCAGCATGCTTTGCACAGTTGTGTCCTATGTGGGCCAAACAGTTTGCCTTGATGATGCCACTGTTGGCCTTTAACTTTTGGAAAACAGAACTGTTTTTCCCGTAGTTTACACTAGCATTATCAGCAGTGTAAGCTGAAATCATGTCCAGTTGCAGGCCATTTTCCTCTAACTTGCTTGTAATCTGGTGGTGTATGGTAGCAGCTGACTCATGGCTATCCTCATAAAAGTTAAGGATCTTGCTCTCCAAACCCAGCTCTGGTGTCCAATATCTCAAAGATAGTGGGAAGAGTTTTGTAGTGCCATGATTAGATGCATCTGAAGCCACTGAAAAAAATGGCGTGTGGACTTTTTTATCACTTGGGAGTACTTGAACCACTGGTGTTTTTAACACCAGTTAAAATCTCTGTCTCTTTGCAATCTCAGAGACTGGAAACATGGTCGATGTTAGCTTAATACCACAGTCTTCTGACCTGTATGCTAGCTGTGTATGCTGCTGTTTTACAGCTGCTGTTACCTTATCTGCGTTTGAATCTTGTTTGGGTTTTAGCAGGAATGTATGCATACTAGACTTGGAAGCCTCCTTTTGAGCAACACATTTTTTGTGAGTCTCGCACTGTCTGTGTCATTTCATGTCGTATTCACCTCCATGTGAAATGGAAAAATGACTCAAGCAAACTTCTTGCAAAACTTTACGAGACTCGCCTTGCATTGGTTTCACCCAGGAATAGATAGTTTCCCAGTCTTTGTTGTAGCTGCATTTCCTTTTCTTAGCCATACGGGTCCTGCTTTCCTCCCTTTCCTCCATGTCTTGTGCTGCATGCCGATGCCATTCTGAACTCATTTGCATTGCTTCTTGTTGGTGGATGCACCCCATGGATGTATTATAAGGAACTCTGGATGCAGCCGTGGGAGCGAGGCCTCATTCATTCTTATGAGAGCTGCTCAGTGGTGCATGAAGCAGAGAAAACTCTTTTTCCGGGTTTAGAAAAGTGTAAAATACCCCGATCTACTGGCCCATAGAGCATGCATAGAAGTGATTAATGCCAGCCGAACGCGGCGAGTGTACCCGAGCACTGACTTCGACTCACTGGCACGCTCACACAGATGACCCGAGTGCTCGAAGCAAACAGCGCCGGTGCGTGAGCCTTCCTCTTGTAGTAGCTTAGCTTATTAGCAACAGCAGCTAATAATGACAGCGCGACTGTCGGTTTTAATATTTACGTGATTAGCAGATAATGGTATATGTATTGCTCTCGCTCTCTCTACACACACACACACACATATACATACAGCTCATCAGGGAATCATATCGTAATCACGACCGGAGAAATCAAATTCAGAATCAGAATGTGTTGTGCTCATAAAAAGGTAATAAAAGGTGGTGCCTTGTAATATTGCCCCGTGTTTTATCACACAGCTCAACTTTTAAAAATACTACGTTCAGTACCTTTCAGTAACTGTTACTAGTGCTCCGCACTGCTCACTGATAACCGGTAGTTTGAATACAGACTGTAGACTGTATGTACAGTCTCTGATACAGACACGGTAAGACATCCATATTACAGGCTTTACAGCCAACAGCGTATGGATGTGTTGTAAAATGGTAAAAATGATGCATTGTGATTAAAAAATGATGAATTACAGCAAAAATATCCATTACTACAGCCTGTACGAAGCCTGTGCTGTGTCAGGGACTCTTAGAGTTACATGGGCGCTCTCACGGTAGAGTCCCGCAGGTCTGATGCGCATTCATTTTATTTCTGGAGAAAGACCGAATCCCAAATCTTGATTCGGAAAATAGCGCATTTTACGTCTTTCGGACTTAATGTTTTTAATATTGGCTGTAAAAAAATGCGTTCTGAAAAGTCAACATGTCTCAAAAAAAATTATCCAGTGATTTAAGGAGGTCTCTTTCCCAATGTTAACAAATGGGGAAAAGTCTTTCTGGGCCAGTGTGCATCATGTGACGCTGTAGTTCCACTTTCGGCCACTATGTAAATTTTGCTTCAGAGGGTGGCGCACTTCCTGGGGGCTTGGTGCACCCGTCAGCGTTGCAGTTTGATTGACATGATCAAACAGCCCGCCCCGCCAACTGATGACAGCCCTCACTGCTTTCTCTGCATAGCCACTTGATAAATGGCTGATTACCGGTGTTGAAAGCGCATTTCAAAACTGGAGTCTGATTGTCAAGAACAATGCGGGACAACGTCTTAAATTGCGGGACGTGTGAAAAGTAATGGAAATGCGTGACTGTCCCGCACAAAGCGGGACATCTGGTCACCCTATATACGTACAGTCCATTTACCATTTACAGTGGGCATGGACCCCGCAGATCCCTGGCCCTCCCCGACTGGCTCTGTCCTCCAAACGAGCCACAGTGAGCCAGGCTTTGCTCTGCTCCATCTCCTTGTACTGCAGCACATGCTGTGAGACTCCTCAGTGGGGAGGGGATTGGACTAGCAGCTAGGCAGTTAAAGAGGCTAAAGAACCAAATAACAACAGCCACAGTATGGCACCCAGGGACTGACTCAAGTTCTTTAAAGTGATCAAAATCATATAACCCCAAAGTCATTCTTATTCGATAAATATATTTCCCTAGAGCCATTAGTCATAATCTCTCCTCACCTGTGAAGCCTCTCCCTGACTGCCAGTGCTGGAGCCTGGTCTCTGTGCTGACCACAGTGTGCTGCCTTCCCCCTGCTCTGTCTATTGCAATAATACAGATAAAAAAAATAATAATAGTAGTTGTGAAATAGCTGTGGAAATTGATTCATTAATTCTAATTAATTCTATCTCAAAGTCTCTTTTATGGTATAGATTTATTTTATCTGCCAATATTAATCTCTTCTTACCTGTGAAGCCCCTGCATGACCATCAGTGTTGCCTTCTGGTCCTCCTTCTCCTCC
>NW_024627733.1:0-2657 GCF_008729295.1 Plectropomus leopardus | reverse complement strand
CAGTGTTGAAAATGAAGCTTTGAACTTTGTTTTACAGATCTATTATTTTCTCAAATTTTTGAAACAGCGTTGGAAAAATGGTGCCTTTATTTAGCTGATGAAACGATCCTCCATAATCACTGTATGTATCACGTGTACTGATTCGACCTTAAATTACAAACATTTGTTTAAACATCCCATGACATCATATTTTCCTGTTTGTTAGTTTAGTGTTTGCTTTGCTCTTTATCTGTTTTTGTGCTCATTGTGTCTACATTAAAAAACGTTCATAAATGTAATAATTATAATATAGATTGTTTTTCCTTAGTTATTTGAAAATGTTCTAATTAGTTTTAGCTTTTAACTTTATAAGTTAGTAAAAAGTAAAAATCAGCAAAAAAAAAACCAAAAACAAAACATTGTACAAGAAAATTTGTACAAGAAAATAACCTTAAAATTAGTTAAAGTTAAAACCAAATTAGTTAGTATTTTTTTAAAAAAATACAGAAACAAAAAAACCCCAAACAAACATAGAAATAACCCGGAAAAGAAATTAGAATAGTTTTGTAACATAATTTTGAATATGTTACAAGTATAAATTGTCACGTCGTTTTTATAAGCCACAAGCGTTTCGACTCTCTGCCTCTTGCAGACACACACACAGAGCAGGGCTTTTGCAGAGCTCCATTATATTTAGTCAAATTTACTGCTGCGATTTGCAAATTCTGTTAATATCTGAAGTGTAGTTTGTTTTCAGCTTACAGAAAATAAATCATCAACAGTGTATTGAGTGGGAGTGTGAGCAGATGAGGTGTGTTTGTATTTGCAGCGCTCTGATCGCGACTATTTAGTCACATTTTGTGACCATGGAGCGGCAGAGCGACTTGTAATATTAGTAATATTTGAACTGGAGAGCTGTTAGTTTGTTGCCGGCTCACAGTGAATGAATCCTCACGGTTAAAGCAGCCACGGTGTTTGTTTATCTGTCATCCAGCTGTTGACCAGAAGCTTCCAGCTTTGATTTATTTAATCATAAAAATACTTTAAAAATTTCAATATAAAACGAATTTACTTTACTTAACTTGACTGTAGCTGCAGTTCATTCAATAATTTTGTATTTAACATTAGTTTAAAGGACATTTCAAAATATGATATGTATTGTGTAAATGTGTTAATTGGTGAGTTTTAGAGTTGCTTGTATTTAAAAGTAATTTTAAAGTGTAAAATATGTAATTACCATAACTATGAACACAGCTGATTCCTCAAAAAATCATGTTATTGCAACTTTTTTCTCAGGAATTTTAAAGTGTTTATTACACACACAAAAAACCCCAAACAAACAGATAAATTAAAGTAGTGCTTCTGCTGTATTTCATCAAGGTCACCAAAACTCCACGGAGAAGTCTGCCAAAATCTGGTATGCAAACTAAGATCTCCCTGAGTGATTAAAAGCCGCCGATAAACTCAGCTGGAAGTGATTGAGCGCACCGGGACCTGGAGGATCAGTCAGGGACGTTTAAAACCCACTGGCATCAAACCTAAATGACAAATTTAGGGCAGTTTGAGGAACCCTACAGACTCCAGCATCACTGATGGACTCAGGATGCAGCGCGCAGACTCATGCATGTATGTATGTGTGTGTGTGTGTGTGTATGTATGTATGTATGTGTGTATGTGTGTGTGTGTGTGTGTGTGTGTGTGTGTGTGTGTGTGGGAAAGGACAAGAAGGAGGGAGACAGGGAGGGAGAGAATTTGGAGATTCATGTGTATGGACATATACGAGATACGTCCATGTGTTTCTAAGAACTGGAGTAACATACATAAGACATAGAAGACTCAGAGACGCTGACTGGGGGGAACAACGCAAACACTAACTCTGAAGGAACGCTAAAAACAACAACAAAAACAACAGAAAATTAAAGTGCTCCATCCAGTGCCCCTCCTATCACAGGTGAGGGAGACAAATGTGTTGTGAGACAAACCCCACAGTTGGACGGACATCGTCCCGTCACCTTAAAAACATTCACCTATTCTGCCGCTGAATCACCGAACAAAAGGAGAGCTAAAATCACCTCAGCCAAAACCTTCAATTTTTTCACCAGTGTCCCAATTTCTACTGGAATGTTTTGGAGTCCATAAATTAACTGCCCTAAATTTGTGCTCTTCACAAGCAAGAAGCAATTAACCCTTTGAAACCCAAGCAAATCAGCTTGATTTCTGTCAGAAACATGGGGAGAAGGCAAAGCTGGACAAGAAATGACCCAAAAATTCAAACTCAAATAAAAAAAAGAGCAAAAAGTTACAAGAAAATAACCTGAAGTAAGGAACAAAAAAAAAATCACGAAATGACAAAAGTGCTAAAACAAAAATTGATGAAATAAAAAACATAAAAATAAATATTAGGGCTGTCATTATGCATTATGTTTATTTTATTTTATTTTTTTAAATTGTGTTAATCACAGACCACATTCTTGTGTTTCGGCGCTGCACCGAGCTGAGTTTTAAAGCTACTGTCATGATACTAGTATTATAAAGTATAAAACTAGAAGAACTAAGAAATCCAGCAGAACCAACCATGTCATGCTAATTAATGCCTCTCATTAAGTGGAACAAATCACGCTTCAAAATTAGGATACGTTTTACAATCAGAAAAACATACATATAAATATATTCCTGAT
>NW_024627732.1:0-1691 GCF_008729295.1 Plectropomus leopardus | reverse complement strand
GTGTGTGTGTGTGAGTGATAAACTGTCTCCAGACTTGCCCCCTTGTTTAGGATGATACACAATGAAGGTATGTTTTTCTGACTGCGGCACACATGATGAAGACCCCTGTGCTTTAACCCTTTGAAACCTGGATCGACATCACTTTTCTTTTGCTGCTTTATGACAAATTATGACAAGAAAAATAACCTGAATAAGGAAAGAGAGAAAGAGTTAAAAAATGTATGCAAAGTTTTTTTTTAAAAAAAAGTAAGTAGGTAAGTGGGTGGATGGTTTGTTTTTTTACTCTTTTTTACCTCTTTTCAAGGAAAAGTTTCCTGTAATTTTCGTAATTTCTTCTTTTTTTTCTAATTGCCTTTTTCTTGTATTTTTGGAAGGAATCGGGCCAATTTGTCCAGTTTTTAAAGGGTTAACAGCATATAATTTCTCACAGGAAAACCCACACACTGCTATCTCATCGCCATGTGTAACATTCCTCAGTAATAAAGTGTTATCACAGCATTACATGCACATTAACGTCAGACCGCAGAGGTCAGGATGATAGGATTCAGATGTCAGCTCTGTGTATTATCACCTGCACAGAGCTGCGCTGTGGCTTTGGCAGACAGAGCGAGCAGCTGAATGTTATACTTGGAGCAAAGATCGCTGCTGAGAGCATCTACTTTGACATCATGAGAGGAAGGTAAAACAAGGACGGGACAGCAGACGTGGCCTCTCCTGACCTCCCTTGTTAGCGTGCAGAAGTTTCACACACTAACACTTCTCCTGCACATACTGTAGCTTTGACAGCAAAAGAAGCGCGTCAGGTAGTGAAACTGTGACTGAAAGATAACAGTGTTCACAACTCAGTAACCACACAGTGTGCCTCCACAAACCAGTAAAGTTGCACTTACAATTTACAAATGCTCCTAAATGCTGCCTGGATATTAGTTTAAGTTTAAAAAAAAACATGCAAAAGAGCTGCTTATTTCTCATACACCTGTAGGTATAAAAGTGCCAAAAGTATCGATAAACGAGAAAAATAACATGCAAAATCTTTTGTCCACGAACAATACTACACTTGGTGGTATCACGATATAACAGTATACCAAGGTATTAAGAAATCCTATTTCTATTAAACTCATTGTATGTAGTGCACAGCATGCACCACCAGAGCACAGTTTCTGGTCTCTACTGGTGGAACAGGCAGCTGAGCAGAAAGACAGCGACACCTAGTGATGAAGGGAGAAGTTACAGGACTGTAAACAGCCGGTGGCCAGCAGGCAGAGAGGCACACCCAGTCAGACAGAGAGCAGAGCGCTTTTAAGAGTAAATGTCACCTGACGAAGAACAATAGTCAAAAAGTCAGAGTCAATCGTTAATGGAGAGACGTAGATCCTGACTGTCTGAAAAGCAGGCGAAAATATCCGCAATTTTAGACACACACAACCATAAAGATTGTTCTGTTGTCAAGAAAACATTTTTTTTAATTCTATTTTTTGAAAATTGTTCTCATTTATGTTAATTATTACTTACTGTTAAATAAGATATCTGAAGACCTTTGATGGTTTCTGTCACTGAAGGTCGTCTCTTCACCCTGATGTTTGTTCAAGTGTTTGTTTTTATGATAAATTTGGTTTTAATGAGTTATTAAAATTATATAAAAGCAGGACTTTCTGCCATGATTGACAGCTGTGACAGCCAATCCATGCACT
>NW_024627731.1:0-4711 GCF_008729295.1 Plectropomus leopardus | reverse complement strand
TTAATTTCTTGTGCATTTTTCTGTAAGCAGCATTTTCATGTGGGCTAACTTTAGCTGCTAAATAAATGTAACTGGGTAAAATATACATGATATTCCTCTATAATGTAGTTAAGTAGAAGTAAAAAATAGCATAAAAATGAAAAAGTCCTGATTGCGCGGTGGAGGATTTGGGGATAGCCTATATTTATTTCCATCTTAAGGAGACTGAGATGCATACCAACTCTATGTTTCCCTGCATACCATACTTACTTGTAATGATGGTGCAGCTAAATACAATCCACCTACAGGGCAGCGTCAGGAGAATTTCTGCCAAGTAAATGGAAGAAGTCAGTTATAGGCAACAACCTACTGAAGCCAGGACATCATGAGCTGTTTAAACTAGTGGTGTATATTTTGTGAGACAGAACGGTTGACCAGCTCACAAAAAGATTGGATGCAGGTTACAGTCTATCAGACAACATATTGATTGAGTACAGTAAAAATAATGTCCATCAACAGACTAACGGAGATGAGTTTATAGGAGTAGGGTGCAATGCATGATCCAGATAGTTACTTTTTGTTTGTTTGTTTGTTTGTTTGTTTATACAATAGTGAACTGTGCAAAAGCCCTTATATACATAGTACCCATTATAAAAATAATAATTAAAATCCTAATATGCCCTGTATTCAAATAAAAGATGTTAAATGAAGCCTTGAATGAGGCACAGTATCTCTCAAGTGCTTTCCAATTATGTTTGATTAACAGTCCCGGCAGCCTATTATTTAGTATAATCAAATTATGAATCAATCTATTTTAGCAAAAGAACATGGGAGGAAGCATTTCCTAGCACTGGACATTATTGCGGCTATGGTCACATCCCACACATCTTCCTTCCTCTACCAAGCAAATGATGAGAAGCTGTCTGTTGCAGTTCATGTGCCCACAACATACTAACTGTTGAGCTCTATAATTCATAGAAAACTACTTTATGTAAACACAGTTTTGCACAGCTATAAGACTCGTGATAAGCTGTAGACCATTAATCCTTTTGTTTTCACTGTTGCTTACCACTTCTGTGTTCTTGGCAAATATCACAAACTCTAAGAAACAACTGACAATTGGACACCACGTTTGTACATGTGGAAAAAAATTTATTACAATAATTTTCCAAGATTACCATTAATAAATATTTATGTTTACATTTCAGTGAAATGTATGATTTATCACTTTCTACACAGGACATTACACAAAGTCAAGAATACACATCGTTTTAGTCTTTGTAATAAAGCTCAAATAAGTTGATCTAGAAAAAGGAGTCTTAAACAGCAGTTGATACAACCTATCCATGGAGTTGTAAGTTCAATAATGATTCGATTGTATATATGGCAAGGAAAACAAGAAAAGTCAACATCTGGAAATCCTTTAAGCTCCCTTGACTGTTAAGATAGGCCGTTTTATTTAAAAACATTTCCGTTGGCCTAAGGCACAGGAATACTAAAAGTTTATATCAATCATACATAACACATTTTAAACCCCGTACGGCGATTTTTCAATTTAATAGTATACACTAAGGTGCATTTGATATTTACACCTCTCATTGCATCTGAAATCTAGCACAAAAGAAATATCTCTAGCTGACAAAAACACAATTTGACCGATCCAGATCTGTACATTGTGCGACGCCCAGGAACTGTTACTGAAGAAATGTAGTAATGATGAGTCGTTGGACTGAAACATGATGGCAGGGGAGTTCTTTCACTTCTACATTTTAAGGGTCTAACCTCAACTGAGCAGATACATTTGGCACAGTTGCAGCTTTTCTGTGCCATTATGTCACTTGTTTGGGACTTTTGTAAATTACAACAATGCATCAAAAACCCCAAAATGCTGAGGAATCAGTTTAAAAGGGATGGTGCAGATCTTTTTAAGCAGGATTGTATGAGGTACTTATCCATAGCCAATGTATTACCTACAGTAGATGGCAGTCGGCACGCCCCCAGTTTGGAGAAGCAGGCCGCCACAGAAGCCAAGCAATGTATTCCTGTGAATGGCAAAACAGCAGCAAAATGTATTTTAACCATTTTAACTTGCCACCAGAGAACAGTTTCTAATGGGGAATTGAAGCTAATATATTGCTCTCTTTAGAGCCAGACTCTGTTGAGAAAATCAGAAATCAGAAGCTGCTGGTCAATCACTGCATCCATCACTTTTTTTGGTATGTGTTATTGTGTAACCATAGTGTTTTGAGTGGTTAGTTCAGAGTCACCAAAGTCAGTCACTTTTTTGGTCAATGTATTCTTGTGGTTTTGACGAGAGTGTAGATGGGGAACAAGTCGTTAATGGCTTTCCCATCGGAAAGGGCTGTCTGTTTCAAAGTAAAACAGTGAAAATATTCTCAATGTTGAGTACACTTAACTGCTATAACCTCTTTTGGTGGCAAAAATAAATTTTGTTGCTACCCCAGCTCACAGCAGTACATTGCTTAACTTCCATGACAGTGCTCTTGCCTGATTCTCTAAACTGAGGGCGTGCTGACTCCCATCTACCGTATGTAATACACTGACGATGGATAAGTACCTCATACTATCATAACTATCCCTTTTCAATCATTTTTGTAAAAATTCAGACGAGCATTGGATCTTGTCTTACTCAAGACCAATCTATAGATCATATCTATAGGAGTTAGGCTGCGTTTCTTTCATTCATTTCATGTATTTTATTTTATTTTGATGGGATTTTATTTTATTTCTAATTAGATTTCCTGGGGGGTGGCGACTGGGCATTGAGAGTACAGTTCAGGTTTTATTGCAGAGCAGGCGTGGATGGGTTTGTATAATGGTCCTCCAGGTTTTAACGCAAAGCTGCGCATTCAGTGTCAGCACAGTTAGAAAACATCTGGTCACACCTCTATACACTATATGTGTAAACTTTCATTCTTTTAATACAAATGTGTGCGCAGGCCCTCAAGCTCCTAAATGGTCCTGGACTGCTCTACACCTCACTCCTGGTGAACAGTACATTCATCCTCTAACCTGCATGGAAACTGGGAGGAAGGACAGGAATGGTTTACAGTATGTGCCCTCTGCTACAGCACAAATAATACTCTCTGTACCCTTTGTGCAATGGTAACAGACTATGAAGAGGTCGGGGTACTAGTGAGCTTCTAAGAAGTGACCATCAGTTACAGTAATCTACGATTTTGGTTAAAATCCCATTTTGACCTTACTTGAAAATGTAGAGTTCAAGTTTCAGAATTATTGAAGAAGTAGTGCCTGTTGAAGATACCCTCTGTAGTTCAATGGCTAGTTAATGCTACTTTATTTGAGCAAAAAAGAGCCAAAAAGAAAGACCACCAAAACCCAAAACAAGATGTTAGCAAATCAGAAGTACAGAAGGAGCAATAAGTGACTATATTGAATTCCAGCAGCATTTAAAGTGATTGTGTGTGCGAGTGTGTGTGTGTGTGTGTGTGTGTGTGTGTGTGTGTGAGGTGTTTGTGGGACTATAAAGAAAAGTATGAGTAGGTCACAGTCAGGCCTCTCAGAGTAGAGAGTCATCTGTGCATCCTCCCTCAAGGCCGTAGCGAAATTCCTGCAGGTTGGAAACCCCGTAGAAATGGATGAATGCCGCCGCCACGACCAGAACATGGAAAATCTGATGAGAGTGAAACTAGAAGGAGAAAAGGAGAAAAGGAAATGTTCACGTATCAGTTTCATTCATTATAATTTATCTGTGTTTGATCAAACAAAGGAAAATACATGTATTGTCTACAGCGGTGCCTGAAACGGCTCCTTTTGTTTACTTGTTCTTTATTCCCTTCAGTGTAAAAAAAAAAAACACACTCAGTGGGTTCCACTTTGAGATTTCAGTCTCTTGTGAATGATCATTATTTTGAATCACTTCTGAAAGATGTGTGGCCACGGGGGGCTGTGTATTCAATCTTCACATCTTTTTGGTGCCGAAAAAGTCGTACTGACAGCTGGCATTGAATTTCTGGTCAAACTCAAGTTTACTTATTTTATAATTTTTTGATTAGAGGTTTCTAATTACAGACCAAATTTTACTAATGACAAACTATATATTATCTAGTTAGTTCCAGCTGCTTGCGTTTAGACAGCACATGGCAGTTGAAAACTTCATAAAGTGGAAAGAGTTTTGTAAAAAATGATTTTTCCTGTTTTTATACAAAATAAGTACTGTTTTCGCAACAAACCTTGGACACTGTATCATTACTAGAGCTGGGCGATATGACTGTATAAACCACGCAACAGTGGCAAAGTGTCAACTGGTAGAGATTTGGAAATACCATTTCTTCCATGGGAGCTATCTGGAGCAGGCTATGTAGCAAATCAGGGCTGTATTGTCGCATCATCTCATGATTCTTGCAATTCTCACAATTTCACCAATCCAGCTGCTTCACAAGGAAATGTGAGTTTGGCCATAGACTGTACATAAAGATATAAAAAATAAATATAAATATCTTTATTTACAGTCTATGAGTTTGGCAGACAAGGAAGAGATTGAAGTTGTAAATACAGATACCTGTAAGACTTGAAATTATTGTTCTCAGGAACCTTAGCTTTCATTTTTTATTTGTTTTTTTAACTTTTCTGTTTTGAGTCTTTCTCATATCTCAATTAAGGCAGCTGTTTTTGTTTGTATGGAAATGCATACCTGAATATACAGATATGCATATCCATACAAACAAAAACAGCTGCCTGAATTGAGGTA
>NW_024627730.1:0-2521 GCF_008729295.1 Plectropomus leopardus | reverse complement strand
ATATAGAATTATATAACAGAGGGATATATCCATAAAAATAAAACTAAAGTAAATATGAATAAAGTCAAGCAAAAGACAATCATGATGACAGAGAAATATCACAGAAACATCTTTCAGTATTAAAGTGATGCCAGAAATAAGAATAAAGAAGCTCAGCTGTATCCTGATTAACTGCATAACGATTGTGGTTTTAGGTGCGTAAATTGAATCCTGACATTAAATACTTTACATGCATCTATTTTAAGACGATGGAACAATGACAAAAGCAATATTGAGAGAAAAGGGTTTGTTTTTTTCGTTATTTAGATTAAATGACTCTTTAAAATCAATAGTTCAGTGGCTTAGCGACGTCATGAAAGTGTCTTTTGTGAGAGCGTTTTGGATTTATGTAATATAATCTATCAATATTTGTGCAGGAAATATCATTTTACACACACTCTGGTTTAAACACAGCAGCAGCAGCGAAGCGACCTTATTTCACCTCGACCTCTTGTTACCTGCAGCTTACATCACCTCTCTAATCGATGACATCATACGTGACAGACAGCGTTTTTTTATTCACTTTTCTGATACAAGCTGATGAAAATGTGATGTCCATATTGGACGCCACATATGTTGCGCTGCGGAGAAACGTGGCGTGCCATCAGTCGAGCACGAGACACGCGACGAGCTGACGGGTGAGTCAGCCCTGTCGGCGTTTCCCGCTCTCGTCTCCAAGCTAAAAACCGTGAGAGGGAGCGGCTCTGAGGACTTTATTTGCCCTGAGTTCTGCGTTCACAAGTATTTAAATGTTCACAATCTGAGCATATTGGTTTGTTTTCTTTTGAAAACATGGGAAAAAGGGAATTGAGCAGCAAGAAATGCCCTACAAACTGCAAGAAATAGTAGCTTTGGACAGTTATTTAATACAAAAGATAGGGAAAGTATTTTTAACTATCATAAGATATTTAAAATAATCTTATAGCACTTTTTCAGGTCCTTTCCTTTTTTGCATTTTTTTTTTTTTTGCAAAGTTCCTCACTGTTCTTTCCCATTTTTTGAAAGAAATCAAGTAATCATGCTGTTTTTATTCTTTTTTAATTTTTAATTCCTATTGTGAATTTGCTATCTCATCTTAATATTTGTATTCATGTCTGTGATGCTGTGTTTCCCTCAACATCCCACTCCTGATGCTTAGGATGCCTACAGGTAAATGCCCTTTATACATTTATTATGTACACCTTGTAGGTTGACACGGCATGCATTACAATGCATGTGTATGTGTGTATATTAATACATATGTATATGATCGTTTTCAAATTTATTATTACCTTTTTTTTGTAAATATTCTTTGTGGGTGGGATTTTCAACCATATATATATATATTTTTTAAAAAACTAAATAAGGAAATGTCAGTCTAAGTACACACATTGTACACTTCTGTGTCCCAACATTTCTGAATTAAAAAAAAATAAAAAAAATTAAACAAAAATTAAAAAGAAGCAAATCAAGCCAACTTGCTCAGGTTTCAAAAGGTTAAAGTAAAACCATCTTAAACAACCTGAAACACAGAGCAAACTACACTAATAACAGATTAAAAAGTAATTCACTTTTTGGGGAATTATTGCAACCCAAAACAACCACCAAAGTGAAATATTTTAAGATTTTAATTCAGCTGTAAAACTGTTAAACAACTTAACGATGAGTTTGCAACTCTGGCAGCTTCAGGATTTGGGGTGAAAACGCTGGTGAATTTTGAGATGTTCCCGTCAAAACAAACAAACTGAAGGTGTTTCCTGCTCCGCAGTTATCCAGTGTCGCCTTGGCGAGCGAGCAAAACAAACGTCTAAATCACAGCATTTATGAGACGGAGAGATGAGATGTATCCAAACAGGGAGAGGTCGACGGTTATGAGATACTGGCTGAGAATATTACTCACTGCTTTGTGACACGACATTCACATCATCATCATCATCATCATCATCATCATCATAGAGAAACCTCCCAAAACACTCACAGATCAGCAGCAAGAACCACAGGAAGACTAATAATGACCTGCTGCTTTATAAAAGCACAGCATCAACCATTACAGTTAAGATGAATGATTTAAAGCTCGGAGACGTCTGGGTTCGTCTAAGCTGAATTTGCTTTAAAAGTTTTTTTTTCTAATGCATGTTTGTTATGTAAACATTTCCTTCAATGCCATTTCGAACCCGCTTTGATATTACACACACTCGTATCGCTCTGTGCATAAAAGAATATGCACTTTTCAAAATCAAGCTTGAAAAAATGGATTATACATTATGATTTTCTACTTTTATTGAGTTTATTTTTTTAACCAACATCAGTCCTAATTATAAAATTCAAATATTCTTTAATTTTCAGAATTTTAACACTTTAAGTGTCAGGTTTTCGTCATGATACCACTATGGTTTTAGATGCAAAAACACAAGAAATATATAATTATTTCCAATATACTACATGCTAAGTAGAATACCAGTAAAATTATTGTTGTTGTTGTTGTTATTATTATTATTACTAT
>NW_024627729.1:0-3590 GCF_008729295.1 Plectropomus leopardus | reverse complement strand
TGGTTGTTGCACTGTGTGACTGCATGATGTCGTGTCAACAAGTCAAAATTCTGCCATTATCACAATACAGATTTTTCTCACCGTATTACAAATTTTACAGGTATTATCGTGAACAGTATGATTTGGCACAACTCTACCGTTCACATCATAATTCCCTCGAGTGCTGCACATGACAAAAACATCTTTTGCTGAAACAGACGAGCAAAGACACACAGCATGTCTCGACCAGGTCTGAGCAGACAAGCTGGTTAACGTCCTCTGCCTCTCTCTGACCGTCCTCGTGTCTTCTTTGCCCAGTGGTGAGTCGAGTACTTGAGGTAACGGACCTGCCAGAGGGGATTTCACGTCCAGAAGCTGAAAAGCTCTTTAACCAGCTGTCGATGTGCGGTGCCAAGATCCAGTGGCTGAAGGAGCCCCAGGGAGGCCGAGGAGGAGGCTGCGGCCCCTGTCCTGGTGCAGGGCCTTCTGGGTCGGGAGCCGCTGCTGGGCTCGGGCCCAGCGTGGGAGCTGGGGGAGTGAAGGGCGACGGCAATGATCCGGCTCACCTCTACACAGTAGTGGCGGTGTTCCCCAGCACCATGGCTGCCCAGAGTGCTTCCTTCAAACTTAACAACAGCGGGGCCAGCCTCTTCAAACTGAGGGCCGCCAAAAAGAACTATGACCTGCGCGTGCTGGAGAGAGCCAGTTCTCAGTGAAAGGAGAAGAGAGGGCGAGGAAAGAAAGAAAGTGAAAGAGACAAAGAAAGAGAGACTCTTGGTGGAGTGGTGGAAAAGGAAGGAGGACTGAGGGGGACTGCTCTTAGTGTATAATTTAAAAACAAAACAAAAAAAAAAAAACTTGAGTTAAATGATGTGTCAAATGTATAAAAGGGAAGAAGGTGTGAATCATGAGGTGGTTGGTGTTTGGTTGCAAATATGATTTTTTGTTTGTTTTTATTCATTGTTTTTGTTTTGTATTTATATAGCAGAAGAGCACACAAGACACGCGAGCATGTGTTTCACTGTTGCCGTGGAATGTGTGCTGCCATCATACAGAAACACGTCAAATGCCACACAACTACACACAAACAGACACAAACGCAGGCAACAGGGTCACGTAGCACATAACAAAAACACACTGGACAGTCGGCCTCAGTCAAACCTCTTCCTCCTCCCTCCGCTCTCCGACCCTTCCTCCTTTTCCTGCCAACGCTTTCTCTCCTTCCTCAACTCTCCGTCACCCAGTCGTCTCTTAAAATCTCACATATTTATAAATTTTCATACGCACAGTTGCGCACTCTCTGCTTTCCCTCCACAGCTCCCCGCTCTCTTTTTCTTGCCATGTCTCATGCTGCCTCCTATCTCTCTCGGCTCCTCTGTCCCTCTCATGTACTCTCACTGCTCTCTCCTCTCTTGCTTTCTGTTTGCCTTACTGCTGTTGTGGGTTTCTGTATTGCGCTGTTTTTTTTTTTTTTCCTCAAAGGTTTTTTCTTTTTTGTTTTTTGGGATTCAATATATTTATATAAGTGATGTAAGGAATAAAAGAAATCTATATATTCAGTGATTTTTCTTTCTTTCCCCCCTGAGTGAAAAAGTTTAGCTCTTCCTTTATCCTTTACTCCTCCCCTCTTCATCCCCCTCTTCTCTTTCCTACATTCGTTTCCTCCTTACCGCCCTCTACCTCACTACTTCGGTCCTCTCCTCTCTCCCACATCCCTACGCTCCACCCCGACGCCCCATTGTGTTTGCGTTTTTCGTTGACAGCTGTGCAGAACGTATCAGAAGAAGTAGTTAAAGTGCACAATGATTGCATATGTCTACTGTAAATTTTATTTAATCTGTTATTTTTTGTTTGTTTTTAAAAATATAAAAGTCGAGAAAAAATCTATCAAAAAATCTTCTGTGTCATGTGGTTCATTGTTTGACTTTATTGAAGCTGCCTGTGAGGTGGCTACACCGTGTGTGTGTGTGTGTGTGTGTGTGTGTGTGTGTGTGTGTGTGTGTATCCAGCATATAAACATATGTCAAAAAAACATGGTGAGGTGTTAGGGCCACTACGACCCAACACAAGAGCTTTATTGCTCCTTGGCATATCTTCAGTGTTCCCATCGCAGATCCTTAAAAGACACAGACCGGGATTGCAGAAACAATACGTGTAAGCTGATTCTGGCCCGGATGCTCAGAGCATAGGACCGACCAAAAGCTAGCTAGCTGTCACTGTACCCTCGACAACATGGGGAAGTGCAAATTCAATGAAAATTGACTATTTAACCAAAACACCGTGGCATGGCTGAAACTGGCACAAAGCAGTGCCTGTGAAGCTCAGTGAATTTTATGCAAAAAGGCAGTAAAATCCCACATGCAGAGTAAAAAACACAGTCAACAAGGCAAAATTTTCAGGGATGTCCCAGTTTCGCTCTACCCTTGTTTTGGCCTGAAGACAAAAAATAAAAAAATAAAGTCACATCCGAATTCATATTGTTTCATGCTTTTTTTTTTAAAATGTGCTAGTTTATTTTTTCATTCATTTTTGTTTTATGAAATTGGAGTCTTAAATCTAAATAGCCTTAAGCTGTAGGAACCCTGCTTAGACGTCTGAAATTTAATTTTTAAATATATTCCTTTATTTTGTTTAGATCATGATGGTGGAGAAGGCTGTCTGGTATTTCAGTCCAAACTTTCCCACAAGCGTTTCTTTGTGTGGAGGTGAATGGAATGAGATTGGGTGACTGTGAAGGTTACAGCATCTGATTCACATCCTTTTCATACTCAGTTAAGCTCATTGTGTCTTGTATGAAAACATCTGCAGTTTTTATTTCTCCTCTCAATACCTCCTCCAAGGAGGTTATGTTCTCTATTTGTTTTTTGATTGTTTGTCAGCAGGATTACAGAAAATCTACTGGCCCCATTTTCATAGAAGTTGTTAGAAGGGTGAAGCATCAGCCAAGGAGAAGGCCATGACGTACTGGAGTGGATCCAAATCAAGGGGCAGGTACACAATAGTTTGTAATTGTTTGTGTTATTGTTTTCTAGTGCACAATTAATATCGTCGGGTTGTTGTTGTTATTAATGTGCTAACTGACTAATAATAATGTTCATTAAGAACAGGAAAAAAAGTGCCCCAAAACACAAAATATTGAACAAAACAAGTTTATCAAAACAGTTTGCAATACATTTTATGTCAGTCAACTTACTAATCATTTCAGATGTGTCTGTATTAATTTAACTAATTATAAAATAGCATTAACTGGGGAGCAGGCTGCAGAGTGAAACTCTTCTTAGATTTTTTTCTGTAAAAATCAAAACTAAAGCTATCATAAATCGAGTGAAGTAAAACGCACAATATTTTAAGCTAGTAGAGTAAAATTATAATGTGTCAGAAAAACAAAACTATGCAAAGAAAGTACAAGTACCTCAAATGTGTAGTAGTAGTAGTAGTAGTTATAGTAGTTATTGAGTAACTGCACTTAGTTAAATTCCACCACCAAGTTTAATTTCTAACCTGACTGTGCATACTGAGCACAGACAGGCTCCCCAGAGGAAGAATCCTTTTGAGTTTTGGTGCAACGGCTACAAGTTTTAAAATGACATGTAAAGTCTGTTTGTGTGGTG
>NW_024627728.1:0-3988 GCF_008729295.1 Plectropomus leopardus | reverse complement strand
TATTCATAACATGTTATTGAGGACTGAGGTTGCTTTTTTTTAAAAATGAAAATGTAATGCAATGTGACATGTTAAAAAAAAAATAAATCAAAAAACAGCACAATTTTAAACATTTTTTTTTTTTATGTTTATAGAGAGTGTTACCCTAACCTTAAAAAGAATGTTTAAGGACCTAAACAAAACTTGCCACTGAAAACATTACTAAAACACAGAATTGGTTGCATTGTACCATTCTCAGAAGCTTTTTAGAACCAAAACAAACTCGGACTCTCGGTCCGAATTTGAGAGATAGATGGGTGAGTCGGTCTCTCAATGCACTTTTATACTCTTTGTGTCTGGGTGGCAGGCAATATGAAAATGTGAAAGTACAGCCTGTAGTTTGAGCAACAGCCCAGAGAGTCACCAAAACTCTGCCGGATTAAATGTTTTGCATTCGACTGCATTTCGCTATCAGGTTAGAAAGGATATCCAGGCACTGGTTAGATGGAGGAAAGTTTACCACAGTTCATTTACACACAAAAATCCTCAAAGTATTCCTTTAATGAGAGTCTGTGTTCTGGAAAATAGTGATGCAGATTATTTGCCCTCAATTATTATTTCCTTCACTAAACAATTTAAAAGTCAATTGAAATGAAAGTAAATTTAGCGTGAAATGTTATATACAAGTGTGGCTGGAAAATACCTGTATTCTAAGCAAGCAACAGTACCCACAAGAGATATGAAATCTCTCGGGAATGTTTGTATCAGACAACTTTAAAGATTCAGGCTGTTCTGTACATGCAAGGTTACACTAGGCTGCAGAGATCCCATTTGTGAGAGCCTGAGAGTCTCTCAATGCCATTTAGAGCCTTCTTGGACACCATGACAAAGTGGAGTGGTGCAGCACTATTCATCTTCCAGCTGTGGCCAGGAGCCTCTGACACCCCAGTAGACAGAGGGAAATGAAAAGAGGGTGCAGCAGCCAATGGCACCGTACTTTATCTGCTGAGAGACTTGGCTTATCCTCCAGTTGTGTGGGCACTGCTTTTGAATGCAAACAATATGGCTGCAGAATGTAGGGCAGGCGAGAAAAGCGGCTTGCATGGTTAAGTTGCAGCTGCAAAAGCTATCAGCGAACTTTCCCTGCAGAGGATTTAGAAGTTGTGATGTCTTTAAACGAATGGTATTTGCATGACTGTAGACTTATTATTAAGTGTCAGAATGTTAAAGGATAAATCCGGTTTATTACAGCCTTGGTCTTATTTTTTATAGCTGTGGCCATCTGGCCCATCAGTTATTGTATTTATACTACATTTACTAAAGTAATTGCTGAGATCTGAGAATATATGTCACCAGGCAGGCTTTTCTCATTCACAGATCAGAGTATACCTACAAAAATAATACACCAAAATTCGTATTAAAAAAAAACCCCAACATGTAATCAGGAGCTGGTAATTAGTATATAACCTATGTCATCATGAAGGCTGTGATCACATGAACAATGCTGATGGGAGTCATAGAAAGGCAAATTTGTTATTTGATAGGTCATCCATTGACTGTGTAAAATAATAAACATAGTTAACGTGTCACTCTCTTTTTGTTTTTTTTAGGACTGCTGTTTTGAAGCCTTGGGTTTGATTTTTTTGCTGTCGCCATCTTGGATTTTTGGAGCCAGAAGTCACATATATGAAAAGGTGGAGCTGTGGATGAGCGAGGAGCGGACCTGACAGGTAGACTGTAGTATCGCCTCGGAGACTGTCTGTCACTCAAGCAGCCCTGCCCTATACTGTGACATGTTTGTCATGTTTCTGAGAACATTTCATACTCTAACCTTTTTTATACTAATGTCATGGCATACTATACTATGAGTTTTTTTTTATTTTTTTTTTGATGACAGACTATGCTATGAATTTTTGATATTTTTGACATCATACTATACTATGACTTTTGAATGCTATTTCTAATGACATACTATGCAATGACTTCAGTATTTTTAAAGAAATAATATATGATGACTTTTCGTTAAGATATTTGATGGCATACTATAACCTTTTTAGGATATTTGTGATGGCAAATTATACAATGACTTTCTATGACGTTTTTAATTTCATTTGATACTGTGACTTTGTGATGATATGTAATGACACACTATACTATGACTTTGTAATGATACATAATATGACATACCATACTATACATTTGTTATGATATTTTGAATGTCATACTACACTATGACTTTTTTCTGTTATGTTTATGACATGCTATTCCTTTTTAATGATATTTTAAATGTCATACTATACTATAGCCCTTTAATGATATTTTTGATTTTATGTTTTTAGATAGATATTTCTGAAGGCATACTGTACATGACTTTTTTTACTGACATTTTTAATGCATATTATACATGACTTTTGAATGAAATTTTGAATGCATTTAGACTTTTTAAATGATATGTTTGATGACTAACTATACTATGACTTTTTATGAAATTTTGAATGTCATGCTATACTATGAATTTTTTATGACATTTTTGATAACATACTATATATGAGTTTTTATGATTTCTTTGATGACATTCTGTACTCTTACTGTATTATGACATTTTAAATGTTATAATATTCTATGACTCTTTTTATAATTTACTTTATGGCATAGTATAGTAAGACTTTTAAATGGAACATATTATATGACAGGTCCCAATGGATGGATTAGGTGCTGCTTGTCTAACAGGAGCTCTACAGTGAGGCAGTCATAAGCACAAAAAACCACATTCCCGATATCTTAAATTAATGCAGACAACCATTAAAACAAAACAAGACACTCTGTCTTCGTGTAACTGTTTATTCTTCAATCATAGGCAGTCTAACAG
Source organism: Plectropomus leopardus (assembly GCF_008729295.1). Lineage (NCBI taxonomy): Eukaryota > Metazoa > Chordata > Actinopteri > Perciformes > Serranidae > Plectropomus > Plectropomus leopardus. The sequence goes on along the minus strand of NW_024627728.1, from coordinate 1,140 downwards.
ACCAATATGTATCGACTCCAGGGTCAGACCCCGATGAAGACCACAGATCACAGGAAGGTGCAGTGCTGGCCGGGGTCGTTCCTTTGTAAGGAGATTGTGCCAATGTTCAACAAGTCAGCTGTCGCCAACATTCTCTTCTATGCTGCAGGGTGCAGGAATGGCAGCCTGACGAAGAGGGACCCCATGCAGCTGATGAGGCTGGTGAGGAGGCTCTGTGGTTGGCATGGAGCTGGTTCTGCATAGCACATTCACAGCAGAGAAGAAGATAGAAGGTAGATTTATGAGTTATTTTTTTAAAAAGTTTAAAAAAACAAAATTACATTTGTCCTTGATCCTGCTACATCTTGTTGAGTTGAAGGATGAGAAGGAAGATGATGATGATGAAGGAAGATGTTGTTGGCAAACTGCTGTTTAAGTCCTGCCCCAATGACAGATTGAGGAAGTCTTTTGTCCCCGTGGCAATACGGCTTGCTTCCGGCGATGGTGTAAAATCAGTTGAATATACCTAAATTCTATTGTCAGCCTGCTGGACTGTTAGTCAATTTCTGTTTATGTTAACCTAATGAACAATTTGTACATGTTAATACATTTACCATCTATTTACATTTTGTATTTTAAAGTCTTTATCATTAACAGCATTTTCAGTTGTTTTTTTGTCATGTTGTTTTATGGTGTTTTGGGTTGTTTTTGCAACATCCTATGCTATGGCTTGCCTCAGCATGCTGTTTATGTGGTTTTCAGCCACATAAAAAGCCACATTCAGCCATTGTCATATTTTGTCATATCTTGACATTTTTCACCATACTATAGTATGGCATTATTGGTTGGTTTTTTTCATGCTATATTTTTTGTCCGCTTTAGCATATTCTATGCTGCATTGTGTTTCAGCATGGTATTTTATGTGGTTTTCAGCTGTTTTTTGGACATGTAATATTTTGACACTTTTTCCCCATACTCTAGGAAGGCATTTTTGGTCAATTTTTTGACATGCTATATTATGGTGTTTTTGGCCTTTTTTGCAACATCCTATGCTATGGCTGGTCTCGACACGTGTTTTGGGCTCTTTTTTGCAGCAATCTATTATGTGGTTTTCAGCTGTTTTTTAAAGATGTCATATTTTGACATTTTTTGCCATACTAT
>NW_024627727.1:0-2737 GCF_008729295.1 Plectropomus leopardus | reverse complement strand
AGTGTTTTCGAACCTACACACAGATTGCAGGTCACCACAATATTCCTTTCATCTTTCGCCATAACAAAGGAAACATAATGTCCATATTTCCACGTAAGAAATCCCACGCCTGGACTGCCGTCGACTGCCGCGATTGTTGTTTTCATTTATTGACGCGGACGTGACGTCGCCGTGATTTTGACAAAGTAATTAGTTACTGTAATCGTTACCGTAAAAGTAACGTAGTTACTGTAACACGTTAGTCTCAACACTGGCAATTAATGATTTCACACCTATCATTATTGTAATATGACATGCATCTGTTTCTACTATTGCTGTGTCTCTCTCCCCCTCTCTCCCCCTCTCCTCCCCTCTCTCTTTCTCTTTACTTTTTGCCATGATTGTATTTCATTTGTTATTTACGACATCTATTGCACATCTGTCCGTCCTGGAAGAGGGATCCCTCATCATCCTCTACCGCTCTTCCTGAGGTTTCTTCCTTTTTTTCCGCGTTACAGGGGTTCTTTTTCGGGAGTTTTTCCTTGGGTGATGTGAGGGTCTCAGGGCAGAGGGATGTCTTAAACTGTACAGCCCTCTGAAGCAAACCATGTTTTGTGATAATGGGCTCTATAAATAAAATTGACTTGACTTGACTTGACACCCCTGCTTTAACCCTCTAAAAACTGACCCGCAGCTGTAGTTTGTAGGATTTTGTTTAATATATATAAAATAGGAACCATATTAGCTGGAGCATTCATTCTTTTTGCAGTAGAAATCAACACTTCTGTCCTCAGTCCTGTCAATACGCCATGACCTTGCCTACGTGCTGTGCAAATGTAGTGTTTTGCCATAAATACAACAGTAATCTCTCCCGTAATGGCTGCGTGTTGTTTGCCTAGTCTTTTATATATCCATCTAAAACTAAAGCCATTATAGCTACAACAGTCATTCTTTTGGTTGCAGAACAGAAAAAGGCTTGCCTCATCGGCTGTCATCAGTGTCAGCATGTGTGCTCGTAATGATGTCATTATGCCACGTTTCCTGTGGTGCAAAACTATGTGTAGCCCATGGATGTATTATAATGAAGTCTGGATACCAAGCCCCCAGGAAGTGCGCCACGCTCTGGTGCAAAATTTACATAGTGGCCGAAAGTGGAATTACACTGTAATATGATGCACACTGGCCCAGAGAGACTTTTCTCCATATGCTTAACATTGGGAAATACACATCCTTAAATCACTGGATAATTTTTTTTTGAGACATATTGACTTTTCAGAACGCATTTTTAAATAGCCATTATTAAAAACGTTAAGTCCTAAAGATGTAAAATGCGCCATTTTCCGAATATGGAGGTATTTCTCCAGACATAAAATGAACGCACATCGGACCTATGGGACTCCACCGCGTGCATCAAATGTAACTCTTAGAGTCCCTGACACAACACAGGCTTCCTACCGGCCGTAGTAATGGATATTTTTAAATCATAATTCATCATTTTTACTATTTTACAACACATCCATGCTGTAATATAGACGTCTTACCGTGTCTGTATTACAGACTGTATATACAGTCTACAGTATGTATTCAAACAACCAGTTATCAGGAAGAAGCGCGGAGCACTAGTGACAGTTATTGAAAGGTACTGATCATAGAATTTACTTAAAGTTATGCTGTTCAATAATACATGGGCAATGTTACAAGGCACCACCTTTTAGTATATTTTTGTGGGCACAACACTTTTTGATTCTGTTAATTAAATTTCTCCGGTTGTGATTACAATATGTTTCCCTGATAAGTTGTATGTATATTTGTGTGTGTATAGAGAGATAGGTGTACCATTATCTGATTATCATGTAAATATTAAAACTGACAGTACTGCTGTCGTTATACCACCGATTAGCTGCTGTTGCTAATAAGCTAAACTACTACAAGAAGAATGCTTGTGAACTAGCACTGTTTGCTTCAAGCATTCAGGCCATTTGTGTGAGCGAGTCAATGAGCTGGAGTCATTTGCTCGGGTACACTCGGTTGCACTTGGCTGCAATCGGTTGCCGTTAATCTCTACTACGCATGCTCTATGGGTCAGTAGATCTGGGTATTTTACACCTTTCAAAACCTGGAAAAAGAGTTTTCTCTGTGGCATGCACCAGTGAGCAGCTCTCATAGGAATGAACGAGCCCCCCCCCCCCGGCTGTATCCAGATTTATAATAGATCCATGCTGGATACAGCCATGGGGGCGGGGCCTCGTTCTATCCTATGAGAGCTGCTCAGTGGCACATGAGGCAGAAAAAGCTCTTTTTCCAGGTTTAGAAATATGTAAAATACCCGGAACTACTGGCCCATAAAGCACGCATAGTAGAGATTAACAGCAGCCGAACTCGGCCAAATGCAACTGAGTGCTGCCAAGCAGGTAACTTCCATCAGCAGAGCGACCGACTTCCGGATTAGCACTTCAGCTAGCTTGAATGGTGGACTAAAAATTTTAAATTTTAAGACTTTCCAAATAATATTGAAACTGATGGTTTACATCTACATAGGAATAGAAGACGTTTTGCAGTGGTTTTGACGCTCACAAAAAAATATTTACTGATTTACAGATGTCTCATTACCAGTGTTGGGACTAACGTTACTAAGTAACGCGTTACAGTAACTACGTTACTTTTACGGTAACGATTACAGTAACTAATTACTTTGTCAAAATCAGTAATGTGTTTATCGTTACTGTGATTTAAACAGGCTCGTTACCTGTTACTTCAC
>NW_024627726.1:0-4551 GCF_008729295.1 Plectropomus leopardus | reverse complement strand
CCTTCATAAAGACCTTCACTCAAGTGTTTCAACACACCACACCAGGTTGGGAGGCTGCCAGGGCTTTGGTGAGACTATGGTATGGACGAAGGCGAGTTTATGATTATGCAGTCGAGTTTTGCACTCTGGCGGCCGAGAGTGACTAGAATCCTACAGCTCTTTTCGATGCCTTTTTGGAGGGACTTTCCAAAAATTTAAAGGACCTTACACCTTGATCTGCCTAATGACTTGGATGCTTTGATTACTCTGGTAATTAAAGTTGACAAAAGACTGTTTGAAAGAGTGAAGGAAAGAGGCAGGCTGAGAGAGCGTCACTTCCCACCTCGCCAAAGGAAGTCGCTGCCTTTGACTTACCCTCTTCATGGAGGTCAACCTGAGCCAGTCAACCAATGACCATTGCCATGCAATTGGGCCGGACCCATTTGTCTCCAAAAGAGAGACAGCACTGGATAAAGGATGGTAGGTGCCTTTATTGCAGGCAGTTGGGACGTTTAATCGCAAACTGCCATGTTAGAGGAGTTGGATGACCTGTACAAATAAGAGCTGCGGTGAGTCGCAATCTGATTGTTTCTAATCCTGCCCAACTTCATTCTCAAGTGACTTTAACTACTCCTGATACTGCTGTTAATGTGCCTGCCTTTATTGACTCTGGTTCTGATGCAAATCTAATGAACTCTCTCCTTATTAGGAGACTCGGCTTGAAGACTTACCATCCATCCCAACCTCTGGAGGTCAGTGCAGTTGATGGCAGTTCTATGGGCAGGGTTACGCACCGCACTCAATCATTCACACTCTCGTTCCCAGACGTTTTTGATACCCCCAGCCATTAAGTTATTTTGGGACATTCTTGGTTGAAACTAAACAAACTACACATTGACTGGAACTCAGTTCAGATCAACTCATGGGGTGAGCATTGTAACACAAACTGTTTTTTCAAATCTGTTCGAGTTGGACTTAAAGCTCCCCATGTTACTGAAAACACAGACCCTGACTCTGATTACCCTGAATTATCCTGAGTCCCTTCCTGTTATCATGATTTGAAAGAGGTTTTCAACAAGGCCCTGTTTAAGTCTCTTCCACCTAACAGACCATATGACTGTGCTATAGACCTTCTCCCAGGTAACTCTCCCCACGAAGGAAGGCTGCATGCCCTGTCTGGACCTAAAACTAAAGTTATGAAGGAATATGTGGAGGAATCTTTGGCTGCAGGGATTATTCTCCCCTTGTCATCGCCTGCTGGAGCAGGTTTTTTCTTTGTGGATAAAAAGGACAAGTCATTGAGACCTTGCATCAACTATTGGGGACTCGATGTATCACGATTCGTAACAGGTACCCCCTCACTGTAATGCCGACAGTATTTAAACATCTAAATGGGGCAAAAATGTTTTCTAAACTGGACTTAAGGAATATGTACCATCTATCACGAATTAAGGAATGCGTACCATTTATCAAGTATAAGGGAGGGGGATGAATGAAAAACTGCTTTTAATGCTCCAACAGGACATTATGAATACCTAGTAATGCCCTTCAGCTTAACCAATGCCCCAGCTGTATTCCAAGCTCTTGTTTATGATGTTCTTTGAGACATGTTCGATGTTTTTGTCTATGTGTATCTAGACAATAGTCTGATTTTATTCTGATGAGGAAACTCATGTCCTGCATGTCCGGAAAGTTCTTCAGCATCTTCTCGAATACCAACTCTTTGTCAAGGCAGAGGAGTGCAAATTTCACCAGCCCTCAGTGTCATTCCTCGACTTGGTGTTGGCAGAAGGGGAGGTCAAGATGGACCCAGGAAAGGTCAGTGCTGTTAAGAAGTGGCCCACTCCTACCTGTTGAAAGATGTACAAGTCAATTTTATTTATAGAGCTCATTATCACAAAACATTGTTCACCTCAGAGGGCTTTACAGTGTACGACATCCCTCTGCCCTTAGACCCTCACATCACCCAAGGAAAAACTCCCGAAAAAGAACCTCTGTAACGGGGGGGAAAAAAAAGAAAGAAACCTCAGGAAGAGCGGTAGAGGATGAAGAGGGGTCCCTCTTCCAGGACGGACAGATGTGCAATAGATGTCATAAATAACAAATGAAATACAATCATGGCAAAAAGGAAAGAGAAAGAGAGAGGGGATGAGAGGGGGAGAGAGGGGGAGAGAGGCACAGCAAAAATAGAAACAGATGCATGTCATATTACAATAACGATAGGTGTGAAATTATTAATTGCACTCTATGATGATGTTGAGGGTGATGATAAGAGTCTCATGCATATGTTGGTAGGGAGGTGTCCAAAGGCAAGATCACAGCATCGGCGCAACCAGGACCAGACCACGATGAGGGCGAGCGGGGGGCACAGTATCAGTACAGCCACAGCACAAGTACAACCAAAGGCAGGGTCACTATAGAAAATTCATCAGAAACTTCAGCACTGTTGCTTCTCCCCCTCATGCCTTGACCTCTCCTCAGAACTCTTTTGTTTGGAGTCCCCAGGCAGAAGCAGCTTTTGAAAGGCTAAAGTTATGTTTCACCTCAGCTCCCATCCTCATGTTACCTGATCCTGACAGACAGTTTGTAGTGGAGGTAGATGCTTCAGATGTGGGGGTTGGAGCTTTCCTTTCTCAGAGGTTGAAGAAGTACGACAGGCTTCATCCCTGTGCTCTCCTATCACAGAAACTCTCATCTTCTGAACGGAATTATGACCAAGGGAATCAGGAGCTGTTGGCGGTGAAAGCGGCCTTGGAGAAGTGGAGACACTGGCTGGAGGGAGCTGAGCAGCCGTTTGTAGTATGGCAGTTCTCAGATAATTTGGAATATCTGAGAACTGCTAAAAGACTCAACTCAAGACAAGCAAGGTGGGCTTTATTTTTCAATCGATTCAACTTTACACTATCCTGTCGTCCTGGTTCTGACAATGGCAAACCTGATGCTCTTTCTCGAGTTTTTCCCTCAGAAAAGCCCTCGTCAGATGGTACACTTTATTCCTCTGCCCAAGTTGCCTTCAGCCAAGGAGACGACTGAGGCTTTGTTACAACATGTTTTCTGTGGCCATGGTTTTCCTAGGGATGTGGTGTCAGACTGGAGCCCCTTATTCATCTCCTGCTTCTGGAAGGAATTTTGTGTGCTACTAGAAGCTACAGTGAGCCTTACTTCTGGTTTCCATCCTCAGAGCAATAGCCAAACAAGGAGGTTGAATCGGGAATTGGAGACAGGATTACGTTGCCTTGCCTCACAAGATCCCCACTCCTGGACCAAACACCATACCTTTCCAATGTGTATATGGCTATCAGCCCCCTCATTTTCAAGCCTTAGAAAAGGAGGTCAGTGTTCCGTTGGCTCAGGCTCTGGTTCAACGTTGCAGGCTGGTGTGGGTTTGGCTCGGTGGGTTCTCCTTCACAACTCGGACCATTACAAGAAGGCAGCTGATCACAGAAGGAATCCAGCTCCAACCTACAAGGATGGACAAAAGGTGTGGCTATCTACCAGAAACCTCCCTCTTCGTGTTGAACCAAGAAAGCTCGCGCCCAGGTTTGTTGGCCCATTCCCAATATCAAAAGTTATTAATCCAGTTTCTGTGAGGCTCAGACTCCCCAAAGCTATGAGGGTACATCCCATAATACACGTCAGCCAGCTCAAGCCAGCTAAGGAGAGTCCATTGGTCCCTCCTTCCAGGCCCCCTCCTCCAAGGGGAGGGAGGGTTGCGGCCCTGAAGAATGGTCTTGGGTGCCTGCCGTATTTGTTTTTGTTGTTTTTTTGTTTTTTGTACTCCTATGTACAGACCCTTTTTCATTAAACAGACTTTGAAATTGCCTAACTGTTTATTAGTCATGCTTTTGGGTCTTGTTCTTGGTTCAGTCATTACAAATGATGAGCAACTATGTGAATGTTGGGATACAGTCACATGACCTGAGTACTGGACTCATCATGCCTTCAGTGAGTCTCAAGTTACAAAGTGCACCCACCTAAAGTCCTTTCTCCCTATAGCCTGTCAAATCCCCCAGGATACAGAAACCATTTATGGGTTAAAGCCATCTGAGAAAAAAAAAAAGCAATGGACTTGGACCTGCACATGTATCATGCTCTTCAGTCTTTGACCACTCAAAGCACTTTGAAACTACGATTCATATTCACCCATTCACACATACATTCATACGCCTGTGGCCGAGGCTACTATACAAGGTGCCAACACATTCTCATCCCTTGCTGCTTTACAGTGGTCATCCATGTCTCCACATTACGCTCTAGGTATCCTTCTGTGTATGCTCTTTACATTCTGGGATACTGCTACCATGATGTCAACACAAGCACATGGTGGGATGAAGCTACACATGGTTATGTTTAGACAACAAAAGGACATGGCAACCACTGCCTGGCATCAGCAAATGCACATGTTGGCACAGATGGTTAGGATTAGGGGAAGGAGACACACGGTAAGGTGTAGAAAAGAAGACGAGAAGTGTACACCAGACTCATGTGTGAAAGTCCAGGGTCTGTTTGAACCCCCGTCCGCCTTCTCTATAAGCGCCCTCGCGCTCCCTTTATTTTGTCATTACCAGTGAC
>NW_024627725.1:0-1108 GCF_008729295.1 Plectropomus leopardus | reverse complement strand
ACTTCTACTTAGTCAGGAGTTTAAAGGTCAAAGTAAAAAAGAAAGTTTTCACCATTTTTTAAAAAACAGACTACTAAATGAGGATTTGTGCTATAAAGGTGTAAATATATACAATATCTTTGGGTTTTAAAGTTTAACTCTTTGTTTAGAACTAGTTTTAGAAAAAAAAAGTGCGAGCTAGACAAATATGAACTGCACGAGGGCGAGAACATAAAGAAAGACATTTAAATGTTTGGGGCTGAATAATTCCTCCCAGAGAGTTCAGAGATGAGACGTTCAGGTCCTGTCTGGGTCAGAAACCTGCTGCACAACGCCGCCTCCTCAGTCACGAGACTGGAATGGTTCGTTGGGCGCCGGGATCTTCACATCAGACGGTTCGACCCCCCAGATTGCGCGGGCGTACTGGGAGATGGTCCGGTCGCTAGAGAACTTTCCAGAGGTGGCGATGTTGCGGATCACCATCTTGGTCCACTCTTTGGGGTTCTGAAGGAAAACAGGAAACAGCAGCTGGTAAGTCCGAAATTCTTCTGTAACGTTTTCATGACTTTTTTTTAAATGACATACTGTGACGATGATGTTCTGGTGACCTTTTTAAAACAGGCTGTACTGCGAGGCTTTCTTGATTATTATGATTTGAATCCTCGCATTTACAAGTCTCAGTTTGCTGAAATGTGTCGGCAGTAACACACAAAATTTTCAAAGACTTCACGACAGTAAGTAAGAAATGGAATTAGTTACGATTAAATAGCAATAAATCATAATTAAGAGTCAGACATGGATTTGGAATTGACTGATTGATTCGGATACGTTCAAAGACAGAGGACGATGGTTGAAGTTACCTTGTAGAGCTCGCTGACTCTCTCCTGACACCTGGTGTACTCTTCATAGTCAGCAAACACTTTAAACCTGAGACACAAATAGTCATGTTGAGACGACGTTCTTTAAACTGACTTAGAAAATGGATTTTTCACACGTTACCTGATCCTGCAGGAAACTGTCAGACACACTGTCTCTCCCTCTCTCAGGTGTGATGGTGTTTACCTGTCATGGTTCATCAGCATATCAGTCAGGTCTTTGAACAGTTCTGGTTGGTTGGCACTGAAGAAGC
>NW_024627724.1:0-3807 GCF_008729295.1 Plectropomus leopardus | reverse complement strand
ATTTATTTATTGAGCACCTTCTATACAGAGCTTCATCAAACTGAAGCAACAGACAAAAATAAATGAATAAATATCAATAAATAACCAAAACTTAAATGACACAATTAACTAATACAATTTTAAAAAATCAATTAATGATATGTGCTTACATACATACATTTTGTTTGTTTGTTTTCTCTCTTTTTTCCTCATTATTCATTTTTCCACCATACTTATTTCTCTCTGGGTGTATATATATTTATTTTATTTATTTATTTATTCATTCATTTATTTAGATGTTAGAAAATAGGTAAAATGTCCTTTTGGAGTCTCAAAACGCTTTCAAAAACACACATGGATGAGATGCGACTATGTGGATATGATTTGCTTTTATATTCTGCAGTCAATACAGGCGTGTCTATATTCACATGTGAATTTCAGTCCTCAGGGACAGAAACATGTCCTGTCTGTCAGATCCAGTGGACATTAACCCTGCTCTCTCTCTCTATGTCTCTGTGTGTCTCTGTCCGTCCGTGTGTGTCCCTGTCTGTGTCCCTGTGTGTCCCTGTGTGTCCCTGTGTGTCCCTGTCTGTGTCCCTGTGTGTCCCTGTGTGTCCCTGTGTGTGTCTCTGTCCATCTCTGTGTGTGTCCCTGTCCGTCTGCGTGTCTCTGTCTCTCTGCGTGTCCCTGTCCGTCTGTGTGTCAGACGGCCTGGAGCAGAGTCTGGACCCGGGGATGACGGAGTGGGAGCGCAGCAGGGAGAGGGAGGAATTTGTCCGAGCGTCCATCCTGTACAGACCCACGTCCTCCTCGCTGTCCTCCCGCTTCACCAGAGCCAAAAACCAGGAGGACGAGGACAGCGTGGAGGTGGTCCGGGACCAGGAGGTAGCAGCTCGTGAAAGAGACTGTGATAATAATGAAGTGTTCTTTGTTGGAGAATCGAACCATTAAAAGTGTCCGTAATCTTAGTTTAACTCTTTAGTGACTGTTTGTTATTCAGATTCAGAAAACGAATGAATATTTGATATTTGTCATTCGGACTGATGTTGGTTAAGAAAAACAAACTCTGTGACAGTAGAAAATCATGTTAATGTATAATATTTTTAAAGCTGATTTTGAAAAGTGTGTTTTGTGTGCAGAGAGAGTGTGTGTGATATTAAAGTGTATCAGTAATCCAGCCGTTCACTGCTGCTTCTGCTCGTTAGTCGGACTCTTTACAGACAGATTAAAGTAAATCTGAGCAGCAGACAGGTAGAAATGTCCTCAGTGTGTCAAACTCCAGACACACTGGATCCTACATTTCCCAGAATGCACCTGTTGTTCAGAACGAGTGAACTGACCTGTAGTATAAGAAAACAAGACCCTCACTGCAGGAAGTTTCTCAGATGAATGTGCAGAATGTTTGTTTGTTAACCAATTTGTTTGTGTGTGTTTGTTTGTTTAATTGGTTGTCAGGGCAACGTGGACGACAAACAGGCCGCTGTACAGATGAAGATGTTCGGAAGAATGACCAGAGAAACGTTCGAGTGGCATCCTGACAAACTGCTCTGCAAGAGGTTCAACGTCCCCGACCCGTTCCCCGGGTAACACACACACACACACACACACACACACACACACACACACACTCACACACACATACACACAAACACACACATCAACACAGAACACACACACACATCAACACAGAACACACACACACACACACACACACACAAATACACACAAACACACACATCAACACAGAACACACACACACACACACACAAATACACACAAACACACACATCATACACACAAACACACACATCAACACAGAAACACACACACACATCAACACAGAACACACACACACACACACACACACACAAATACACACAAACACACACATCAACACAACACACACACACACACACACAAATACACACAAACACACACATCTCTCTCAGCAGCAGCTGCCTGTCTTGCATCAGATCACCTGTCGCTCTCTCTCTCTCTGTCCTTCCAGCTCGTATCCTTTAATATCTTGTTTAAATTTGTTAAATGTTGTTCGTGTTTCAGCTTGATTAATTAATCTCGTTGACTGTAACACTGATATTATGTTAATGAGCATCTCTGAGACCATCGTTTGGCCGTTCAGGTGTAAGTTAACAAGTGTCTCTAGGACGTTGTTTCGGTGTGTGTTAACGAGCGTCTCTGTGACCGTCGTTTGGTGGTTCAGGTGTGTGTTAACGAGCGTTCTCTGTGACCGTCGTTTGGGTTCAGGTGTGTGTTAACGAGCGTTCTGTGACCGTCGTTTGGTGGTTCAGGTGTGTGTTAACGAGCGTCTCTGTGACCGTCGTTTGGTGGTTCAGGTGTGTGTTAACGAGCGTTTCTGTGACCGTCGTTTGGTGGTTCAGGTGTGTGTTAACGAGCGTCTCTGTGACCGTCGTTTGGTGGTTCAGGTGTGTGTTAACGAGCGTTTCTGTGACCGTCGTTTGGTGGTTCAGGTGTGTGTTAACGAGCGTCTCTGTGACCGTCGTTTGGTGGTTCAGGTGTGTGTTAACGAGCGTCTCTGTGACCGTCGTTTGGTGGTTCAGGTGTGTGTTAACGAGCGTTTCTGTGACCGTCGTTTGGTGGTTCAGGTGTGTGTTAACGAGCATCTCTGTGACCGTCGTTTGGTGGTTCAGGTGTGTGTTAACGAGCATCTCTGTGACCGTCGTTTGGTGGTTCAGGTGTGTGTTAACGAGCGTCTCTGTGACTGTCGTTTGGTGGTTCAGGTCCGGTCTGGTCGGTCTGCCTAAAGTGAAGAGAGACAAGTTTTCAGTCTTCAACTTCCTGACGGTGACGGACAGCAGAGACACGGCAGGTAACGTCTCTCAGGTGTTACTGATACCTGAAATCTATCAGAGAATAAGTTTTCAAATTTAATCTTCAAGGGACAGTTCACCCAAAAACAAAAGATCAGTCATCAAACTTCACCATCATGACTGAGTTTTCATTTTTTGGGTGAAGTGTCCTCTTGTCTCATGTCCCTCTGACACAAACAGTTTTTGGGTTTTGTGCAATAATGTGTATGTTATCTTATTTTGTTAAATTTTACTTTTCTGTTAACATTTAAACTCATTTCCCCTGATTCAAATGTATTTTAAAATATAAAAATGTCAGATTCATAAAAATCAGTTTTCCTGTTCAGATTTCACAGAAACATTTTCTTCTGTTTCTGTTTCACATTTTAACTTTCAAGTGTGATCATTATTTCTACTGACGTTGTTACTGTCCTCTGAACTCACTGCCTCCTCCTGCTCCTGCTGCTCCTGTTGCTCCTGCTGCTTCTCCTCTCCTTCCTCTTCCTCATCCTCCTGCTTATCCTCCTCCTCCTTCTCCTTCTCCTCCTCCTCCTCCACCTCCACCTCCTGCTCCTCCTTTTCCTCCTGCTCCTCTTCCTACTCCTCCTCCTCCTCCTCCTCCCTCTCAGCACCTCCAAAACCTCCAGATGCTGGGAAAAGGTCTCGGTGGGACGTTTCAGACCAGAAGGAGGAGCAGAAGAAGAAGGAGGATCCTCTGAGCGAGCTGCTCAGTGCTGCACGAAACCGGACTGACACCTCCATACCTGCGTTACCTGCTCCTCCTGCTCCTGCCGCTCCTCCTTCACCTCCTTCCTCTAGCAGCACCAATGATCAAACTGCAGACCGAACAGAGGTAACATTCCCACGACTCTGAGAGCGTGAACGACATCAGAGAGCGTGAACAAGATCAGAGAGTGTGAATGAGTTTAGAGAGCGTGAACGACATCAGAGAGCGTGAACAAGATCAGAGAGCGTGAACGAGTTTAGAGAGCGTGAACGA
>NW_024627723.1:0-1202 GCF_008729295.1 Plectropomus leopardus | reverse complement strand
TGATCCAGAATACTCAGTCAACCTTAAACCTGTCTACTGTTAATGTGTGACTGACAGCAGCAGTGTCCAATCATTTGTTCAGATATTTGGTGGTGGCCCAGGCCACATCAAATACTTATGGATAAGAACGATAACAGAAAATATTTGCACTGCTAAGACTCTGCTGTACTTCCTCCTGATACTCTTTATTATTTTAATTCTCCTCCTCCACGTTTCATACTTTCCCAGATTCTTCGTCAGTTTCTTAAACATTTTGGCAATGCACATCTGCAGCTGTAAATACATTATTTAAAATAATAATTTAAAAAAAGAAAACAATGTTGAGAGAGTGTCTGCAACAGTGATGATGATGATGATGATGATGATGGGGAAAAAAACAGTGTAGTTTACCTTTTTCAGCTCCATCTTTGGTAACTTCATTTCAGGTCTATTCAAGCTACAGCAGGAGACAGGAGGATTTTCAGTTCAACATGAGACAAACCAGCTGCAGAAGTTTACTGACTTCACACAACTTGACTCAAGTCAATTCAGAAAAAAAATCTGTATACATTTAAAAATAATTAAATTAATAAAAATCAATTTCATCAAAAATCAAAAATTAAAAAATTAAAGCTGCAAGCAGTGATGAAAGGGCCATCACACCCCAACGCAAGTGGGGTTCCTTGCAGGATTCTGACGGACATAGTCGCTTATCTCTGTAAAAGTCAGATAATGCATGCAGAGAGTTTGGACCCTGGAGTGAGATATTTCACATGGTTTTGTACTTCCAGCAGCCAATAAGTGGCAGTGGAGGGGACATAATTTCCATGTCATCTTGGTGTACATCATTTATAGAACAAACCATGTAAATATCATGTAAATCCAATTTTAGTTGTCCCTTAAGGCTTACTTCCTGTTGCCAGGAGGTGGCGCTATTATGACTAGTGAAAATTGTCATACAGATGTGTTCAGGGCAGGACCTATGAAGTTGAAGTATGAAGATTCAGGCAGATAGGACAATGTACACCAAGTTACAACAATTTTCTGTTGTATGGCGAGACATCAAAATTGTATGCCAAGCCATACAACTTTTCATCACCAAAGGGTTGAGAATGGACGCACCAGTTCTGAAGTTGCATAATGCAAGACATACAACAATATTGATAATGTTGGAACTATTTAAATCGACTTCTGCGAACACGTTCAGCCACGGCTCTATTGTT
>NW_024627722.1:0-1730 GCF_008729295.1 Plectropomus leopardus | reverse complement strand
ACATTTAAATGATTTTCTAGCCACTCTCCCCATTTTATAAAAAAAGATTTTTAGCTAATTTGTGCAATTTGGGGGACATTTCTTTCTAAGTTGGTCATTGTCTTTTCCCCCATATTTCTGAAAGAAATCAAACAAATTTGCTCTGGTTTCAAAGGGTGAATTGACTACTGGTAATTTTGGCAGCTGTAATAAATAGCAGTACGCCTGAATAGTACATGTAGTTGACTTTCATTTCTGTCACGTTACATTGCTTCCTTTCACATTCTGAATCACACAATGTAAAAAAAAAGAAAAAAAACACACAAACAAAATAATAGCAGCTACACAGTAACAGCTATCCTGTTTATCATAAGAGTTAAGTAGTTAGTGGGAAAAATACACACAACAGCCACCACAATTTTGTCTTAATTTAATTTGTAATTATTCTTTTGTATATAAAAACAAAAAAAAAACAAAAACTTGAATGCCAAGAACAGTAAAGTAATAAACAATAATTAACAAAGAATATTTGTTTTGTTTCACAGTTTGGATTTTTTGATTAAAAAAAAAAAATCAGACATCCAATGATAATTTTGTTTATTTCTCAGGAACTATGTGGGCGTGTAATTGTGCTCCTCTGTGGTTTGTGTGTGTGTGTGTGTGTGTGTGTGTGTGTGTGTGTGTGTGAGGAGGTAACAGTGAGGAAGCTCAGCAGTGTCCTGCTTTGTCTTGATATCAGCAATAATCTCCCATTAGTCATTTCTATTGCCAGGCTGCGGTGGTGGAGCAATGACACCGGGTAGGGGGGAGAGAAAGGGAGAGAGAAAGAGATAGAGAGAAAGACACATAGAGAGAGGGATTAGAAGGAAGTGGAGGGGGAGGAAGAGAATAGATTGAATGAGAGTGCTAGAGAAAGAGATAGAGTGATAAAAGAGCACAGAGGTTGAAAGACAGGGGAAAGAGCAAGATAAGAGGGGAGAGGGTGACACAGCAGAAAGAGGGGTGGAAGAATAGAGATGAGTGGTAGAGAGAAAGAAGAGAGATGTGAAAGATACTGTAGGTTGACAGATGTGGCAAAGAAAGAGGCTGATAAAGGAAGAGGGTGGAAAGAGTGCAAAGTGAGGTGGAAAAGGTCTGAGACAGGAGACAGGTGGAGGAAGAGAGGCAAGAAAAGACAGCATATAGACAGCATATAGTAGTAGCAATGTAGAAAGAGACGAAAGCGGTGCGGAAAATGGGTGGCTTACTGCAAGCATACAAATGATACAGATTGATCACGCTTTCTTTTCCCATTTCTCCTTTCTTCTTTGTGGGCAATCCTATTTTTCCTTTTTTTAATCACTCGTCCTCTCTGCATTGCTCATTTTCTCACTTTTATTATCTCTCTCTCTTTCCCATCATTATTTCCATGGCTGATTATCATTTCAGATTCAAGTCGCAACTGACATCGCTGACAGTTTATTCAAAAGACATTTCATTATATTCATTATACTAAGTCTTAAAGTCTTCTTCAGCATAAAATAAATATGTGAGTAACTTCTGTGAAATGCATGACTGAACCATTATATTGTGAAATAATCAATAATTCAGCTTAACTTGTTGTAAAATGTTATTTCATCAATGTTTTTTCATTTTATTTTTCATTTAATATATATTTTCCAAAATAATAATTATTTCTATAATGACATTCTTCCCCAACTTTAACTGCATATGAAACTTAATTTCATCATTTATTTAAAATCTCATTATAT
>NW_024627721.1:0-1307 GCF_008729295.1 Plectropomus leopardus | reverse complement strand
ATTTTATGATTTTTCAAGGATTTGCAGACATAATTTAGATTATAGGGCGTTTTTAAGCATTTAGGATGTTTCTTGGATTTTAGGACTTTTCACTGATTTGAGGACATTTCTAGGATTTTAGGACATCTTTAGGATTTTAGGAAGTTTCTTGGCTTTTAGGACATTTATCTGATTTACCTGACATTTTTTTTATTTTAGGACATTAATAGGATTTAAGATGTTTCTTTGATTTTTGAACATTTCTTGGATTACATGTAATCGATATTGCACAGTCACATTACAAAAAAATAACTCATCAATCCACATTTGAAAAAATGCTGTAAGTAGATAATAGTCACATTATCAAAGCAAAAAAAAAATTTGATTACATCTTCAGATACTGCAATATCTGAAGCTAGTGCGCCTATTGTTTTTTAAAGAGCAAATTAATTGTTAATTTGACCAATAATTGATTAAAGAAAGTGCTCACAATTTGCAACCCTAATGTATGTTAATGAACACGTGCACACGTCACATTTTTGAGTTATTACAGATTTGTGTGACTTAAATAGTCTGATTTATACACCTAAAAAAACAAACAAACATGAGTTGATAATTTGTTAATTAAAAAACAAATTAAGAAAATTAAGAAACAAATTGTTAATATTTGTTTCTTTCTGCAAGTTCGATGAATATACCTTATGATGTGTGTTTCACAGGTAAATATCTAAATATCGAACTAAATATTAATTAAATGCAAAGTATACGTAATTGTGCACAAACTGTACCCGGTTACACCTCCAGTCTTGAGGGAAAACATCGGTGTCAGCAGGACGCTGTAGTCATGAATGGGTTAAAACGATGAGGTCACGGCTCCTTCCTCGTCTTATCTTGTGGAGCTGATATCATTATAAGGATCTGCTGGTGTTAATAATTAATCCTCGTCTCTGCTCCCTGGTCGTTCTTTGGCCTCCCTTAAAGTCCACATAACACTTAAACGTCATGTCACTGTGTAGCTTTATGTGTGTGTGTGTGTGTGTGTGTGTGTGTGTGTGTGTGTGTGTGAGTGCGTGAGTCTGAACAGGTGTTATATTTGTGAAAGCTGCTGATTTACTGTTATTCTATATGCAGTTTTATTATGGAGGAAGCTTTAAATGAGGTTTGCTTGTGTAGTTTTCACACTTTTTACTCGTTTTGCTCGACACATTTTTTAATACGATTTATAAATAACGTGACCTGACCTGCTTATATTATATTAACACCACTGAGGTTTTTCTGCCATTCACAGTGCCGTGTGAGTTATGTGGCAGCTGTTAATATATCATGGT
>NW_024627720.1:0-3357 GCF_008729295.1 Plectropomus leopardus | reverse complement strand
GGAGGAGGAGGAGGTGGGTTTGTGTGAGCAGCAGACATCAATGTCAAGCGTTTCTCTCCGTGTGAGGAGGAGGGGGAGGAGTTGGAGGGGGAGGTCATGCATGTTGTGTGTTTTTTCCTCCCCGTCGTCAGTGCGGCGTGTTAGAGGGCGGGCTGGCGGGCGGCGCTGGGCGGGGCGTTTGGGCAACACGTGTTAAAGCGACACACGTTTTTAAAACAACAAAATAAAGGAGCTGGGGAGGCGCGGCCGCCGAGACGCTCGAGCGGCGAGGAAGAAGAAACGTCTCAGAGACGGACGCCAACATGCTGTTAAGTGCTCCAAACATTAGTCAGACGTTAGTGGGCGGAGCTCGTCTTCCTCCGACACGTCCACAACACGCCAGAGAAACTCTCACCGCATGCAACACTCACTCAGCACGAAGGGACAGTTCAGACTGTTCAGAGGTTTGTTACGTCTTACGGCAGATGATGTCAGCAAACACGCCCACGGTCCGGAGACAAACGCCACGGTCCGGAGACAAACGCCGTGGTCCTGAGACAAACGCCGTGGACGTGAAGACAAAGTATTTCGGTCTCCTGACAAAGTCTGTGTTCGTCTCAATAATTCACTCTAACAGCGGCAGAATATTTTCTCCACTTTATGATCCCGTGAGACCGCAAACGTTCGAACTACGTTCATTCTGAGAGCTCAACCAGCACGTCAAACCATCAGAGACCAGCAACAAGTGGGTCAGGACCAGCAGAGACAAGCAGAGACTACCTCAGACCATCTGAGACTAGCAGAGACCATCTGAGACCAGCAGAGACCATCTCAGACCAGCAGAGACAAGCAGAGACCAACAGAGACCAACAGAGACCAGCAGAGACTACCTCAGACCATCTCAGACCAGCAGAAACCATTTCAGACCAGCAGAGACCATCTTAGACCATCTGAGACTAGCAGAGACCATCTCAGACTAGCAGAGACTAGCAGAGACCATCTGAGACCAGCAGAGACCATCTCAGACTAGCAGAGACCATCTGAGACCAGCAGAGACCATCTCAGACCATCTGAGACCAGCAGAGACTAGCAGAGACCATCTGAGACCAGCAGAGACCAGCTCATGCCCATCATCACAGCCAAAAACTGAACACAGGTTTGTCAAGCTAAACTCTCTGTAGCCTGGAAATTGCCTTTTGTAAATTCCATGACTTTCCAGCTTCTGCTGGTTTTAGCTGGTCTTTGCTGGTCTGTGCTGGTCTTTGCTGGTCTGAGTTCAGACTGCCAGCCCAAGTCTGATTTTTGTCATATCCATGTTGATTTTTATGAAATCTGATCCAAACCGCCACATTTATACGACGCGTCTTCAGTCCGGACGCTCCGCTCTTTCACATCAGATGGCGAGATTTTGCGTCTCCATTTTTCCGCCGCTCGTACTTCCGTGTTTGTAATCACCAGCGCACGTACCAACGCCTACATCATTACCACGGCAACCCGTGCGGACAGGTCAGCACAGAGCACTGACGCAAACGGCAGCGAGGACAGTCTGTCTTCAGGATCCGATCTGAGAAACTAACCGGATTTGCCGGATTTCTGAACGTGGTCTGGTGGTCGTGGTCTGGACCAGGTCCTGCTGGTCTTGTGTGATCGGCCTGTCGAGCTGTGCGCGTTTTTCGGAAGAAGACTGACGCGATTTATGTCCTTTGCCTTTCAAACGTCCCCCTCTTGTTAAGTCTCACAGAAAGTTCGGCGAATAAAACCAGCTAACCGTCAGGAGCGGATGCTGAAACACGCCGTCGCTGCTCCAAACGCTGCTCAAGAGGAAATACGGCGACAAGAAACGTACGCCAAAGAGTACCGTCTGCCGTGGAAACGCTGCGCGGATGTGTTCGTAGGTTCGAGTTCGTAGGTGTTACTGACCACGATTAATCAGTGTTCGTCTCAGAGCGGTCCGTCTCTGAAGACGGCCTCAAAACTTCGACTCTCCTGCTGAAATCGCCGTGTGACATTAACGTGAAGCAGTCGGGATCTCTGCATCACCGACGCTTTAAAGGATAATTAATATTATTATTGTTGTTATTGTTGTTATCTGTAAACACGTGTTGTTGCTGAACTCCTTCACAGCCGTCCGTCGCTCAGCTGACTGTATAAGACACCTCTTCAAAACTCTGAACTGTCCCTTTAAACGCAGCTCAGAGAAAATTCAGACACACACTGAACCAAAGGACAGATTTCCCATGATACCTTGGGTGAATTATGGACAACGCGCCTGTTTTTTGGGGTTTTTTTCATACTGAAATATTGCGGTTTCTCTGTTTGTGTCTGCAGAGAAAATCAGGCAACACTGCATTTTTGTAGAAACACAATATATACGCATGCGTACACACACACACACACACACACACACACACACACACACTCATATATGCATACACACACATCTCAAAAAATTTTACTATTGTGAAAAAGTTCAATATTTTAAGAAAGAGACAATTTAATATATTCTCGACTCATAACATAAACTAAAATGTTTTAAGCATTTTTCTATTTTAATTTTTATAATTATGACCTGCAGCAGAAAAATGTCAAAAATTAAAAACATTAGAAACATCTGTGCCACACTGATGCAGTAATATGTAGTAAAGTATTAGTATATAAATGAACATACTTCATCGTCATTATCATTATCTATTCTAATAATTTGTATTCTGGATTTCTGATTTTCATGAGCTATAAACCATAATCATCGACATTTAAACAAAAAAAGGCTTGAAATATTTACATTTGATGAATAATATATGAAAGTTTATCTTTTTGAATTAAATCATGATAATTTAAGGATAATTAACTTTTCCACAATATTCAAATGTATATATATAATTAATAAGAGAAAAAATAAATACCCCATTTTTTCGCATATTTTGGGGGCGGGGCTTTGCTGTCCTCTGTTTATTTATTTTATTTATCTGCCCAAAAACAGCGAGCCAAGAAGTCGTGTCCATAATTCACCGTTTGGCGGCTCAGAACTCGAGTCCTGGACCAGCGAGCTCGCGTCAGACTCACCGCTCGGTCTCGAGACTTGGCGTTGAACTTCACCGTCTTTAATCGCGCCCTCTCCTTCTTCTCCACCCTGAGGTCACAGACGACACAAGGTCAGAGGTCAGCGGAGGTCACGCAGACGAGGTCAAAGCAGTGTTCATGCACATTTCATCAAATACATTTTACAAGGACTTTTTTCCCAGGACTTTTTTTCCAGGACTTTTTTTTCCAGGACTTTGAGGCAAATTCTAAAAAAGTACATCTTCTTGATGACGATAACGATACGATAACATGCAGGCACGCTGTTATTTTCACGCGCAGTGAGTGTAAATGTTGTCA
>NW_024627719.1:0-1715 GCF_008729295.1 Plectropomus leopardus | reverse complement strand
AATTAAAGGACTTGAAATTGAATAATAAACAGATGTGTTGAGTAATTTAAGATCCAACCTGTAAAGAGTGATCACTGAAGGCTTGTTTCATGTTAGAGGAATGAAACACTAATGCAGGCTGTTCTGGCTTTGATCTATAGATTTTAGCTATGCTTGCAAGGCTAGATGGTAATGTCAGTTAGTTATGTTAGTTGGGCTACTGCTTTTGGTCTCAACTGAAATACTTCAGCAACTATTGGCTTTTTATAATATACAAATGCAACGTGGTTTGCAGAAATGTTCAACGTTTTTTTTCTGGTGATTTTGTTGGATAAATTATGAGTGTTAATTAGCAAACATTAGTATGCTAACGTACTAAACTAAGTTGGTAAAGTTTACACCCATTCAAGATCAACTAGTGTTGCCACTGTGAGCATGTTAGCAAAGCAATGCCGTGCCTAAACATTCAGGGTCGACAGATTACTGGCCTGGTCGATTATCGGGACCGATCACATTTTCTCCCCCAAACATCATTACATTCATACTATAAAAATAATCATCCTTATTGAAAATGTCCTCAGCTTATATTCAAGCTACACTGACTCTTGTTTGAGAATAACCAGCTAAAAATACAGTTAGATATTTTGCAAAGCTTCAAAGAGGAAATTGCACTAATTGTCTTATGATGAGATTTAAAATGAACATTCACACGAGCATCAAATATTCCTAACGTATGCTAAATGAAAATGTTCAGGCAGTAAACAGTGCATTTAGTAATTGCCGTTGTGGGAAGAGACGGAGGAGTGTTTTTAAGGCAAACAATTGCTGCCAATGTAGAGCAGACGTCCAGAGGGAGTCCAAGTCTTTAGTCAAGGACTCGTGTTTTATTAGTTGAACGATATAAAACATGACAAAATGCCTACTCAAAGAGAATCAAAGATTCTCAACCCTTCCCACGGGGACTTCTATATAGGGCAAGAGCTCCTCGCTTCTCTCTCTCTGACTCTCTCCTGGGTGGGGTGTCTGCATCGTCAATAACAGGCTCTAAAAGCCTCCACCATCGACAACAACCACCATGAGCACCATACTTCATCACTGAAACAAACTCCAGTCGCTCGAGAAAATTTAAATGTGATTTTTTTTTTTAATGGTGATCATAGTCATCATTAACACATTTTTATTTTATTTTATTTTATTTTATTTTTTTCAGAAAGGCGTAGAATTATTTGTTATTTTAAACTAAATCTAGAGAAAATTAACACAAATAATTATCACAAATCTGAGTTCAAATCCTTCCTTTTTGGCACAACCCAACAAAGACCAGGTAAATTCAGGGTAAAGCAATTTGTCACAATTTGCCAACCTTTTGTCACAAATACAAAATGCAGAAAAGAAACAACAAACTCTGCATGCCTTGAGCACGCCAAGATTAAAAAGACAAAAACTGATACATTCTTACAGGGGGTTTGTGCTTTGAAACTTTTTTGATAGTGTTTGAGCATTGCTTCTTTTATACCAGAAAAAAAACTACATTTGAGTTACTAAACAGGAGCATAAGCGCGATGTTTGTTGTTTTTGATTTTGCTGATGCCTCAGGAAGGAATTTCTAGCTTTGGTGGTGAGGCTTTGAAGAGAGTTTTCTTAAAAGGTGTGCAATGTTTTTCTTGTCTTAAAACAGCATTTGATTTTTATTCATGCTTCTAATGTCACGTACACACACACATACACACGCACAT
>NW_024627718.1:0-1631 GCF_008729295.1 Plectropomus leopardus | reverse complement strand
GACTGTTGTTTCCTGTGCTCAGGTCTAAGACTGAGCAGAGAGAGAGAGAAGGGTTTAAGTTTCACCCATTTTTACAATTCACTGAGGTTTGGGAACAAACACTTTCCGTAGCTGTTTTTTTTAATCTTGGTTTTAAAAATCTGTCGTGTTTTCTCCCATTTTCACGACATCCTGCTGTACATCACATTGTTCTCATCACCGCATCTCTCCTCCGAATCAACTTTCCAAGTGTTTTTGATGATAATGAACCTAAAAACACTTCACAGCTTTAGAGCTTCCTCTGCAGCCCTCCCCTCTGCTGCTGCCGCTAATCTTCCCTCGCTGCGGCTCCGACTTTAATAACTTTGGAATAAAAAAAATTACAGAGGTGAATTGGCGAACGTTTAAGTGGAGAGGCTAAAAAAATTTAAAAAAAATAAAAAAAGAGAGGGGAAAAAAGCCCAGAATGCTCAGACTCCCACGCGTG
This sequence comes from Plectropomus leopardus, assembly GCF_008729295.1. Lineage (NCBI taxonomy): Eukaryota > Metazoa > Chordata > Actinopteri > Perciformes > Serranidae > Plectropomus > Plectropomus leopardus. The sequence continues at coordinate 1,165 of NW_024627718.1, read as the reverse complement.
CTGATAAAGTCCCGGCTTCTGCTCTCTCTCCTGGTGTAATTATCCAAACCAGTCAGATATCACGCTGCTAAATGCCAACTCTCTTATTAATCACCCCTACACACACATCATTTAGCCTGCACACACACACACACACACACACACACACAGTTTCAGCTCATAATGAGACTTTTGCAGAGGCCTAAATTCTGTATTGAATATAAAAATCCGCCAAATACACATTTTCTATCCATCTCTTTCTGTTTTTTACATCCCTCCATCTTTTCCTCCTCTGCCTATCTGCATCTCTCCGTCACTCTAATCCACACAGCTGCATGGTAAGATTTTCATCCACGTTGCCATAGCAACAGAAAAGACAACAACAAAATGTATGTTGCGATAAATGGTCCTAATATGAAATACGGTCTCCTCGCTCTCTCTCCCTGTCCATCGCGAACCTCGCTCGCCCACTCCATTTCCCGCCATCATGAGATGAAACATTAAGAAGCATCGATCTCTCTGATGTTGTTTGCCTCATCGTGCCGAGCAGTAATACCTGAGAGGAGGGTCATTAAAGGGATTATGGGTACAACGTGGGGCCGCGCTGCGACACTCAAAAAGCCATAATGACCAAGCGGACCGTCCCCCAGGGGCCCTTAACGACGCAGACTCAGCCTGGGATTCAGAGACGGGTTCCCTTGGTTACTCGTCTATAACAAACATACAGGTGATGAAATGATGATGATTTTATGTAAAACACACAAACACACACACACACGCACACGATGCAGGAGCCACAAACCAAAACAGTCATTCATTATTTTTTTTCTTGTGTTGGATGAAGCTTTGTCATATATAGTTTTTCGAAATCATTTTTCTTGTGCTGCAACCAGATTCTTTTCACCAGCTATTTAACCTGAGGAAATTGGAGACACACATTGCAAGAAATTGGAATTTCGACAGGAAAATTATTTTACAAAAAAAATGGCGAAAAAAATGCTGAAAATATTCGAATTACATTACGCTACAAAAAAAGTAAAATTTTCTTTTTTTCAGTATTAAGCTCTTTTTGCAGTGAAATTTCCTTGTTTGTTTTTTGTTCGCTTTTCTTCTTTTTAATTTTTTCTTGCTAACTTTTGGGCTGTTTTAAGATGATCATCCCCAGTTTTGCACGACAAGAAATCCA
>NW_024627717.1:0-2482 GCF_008729295.1 Plectropomus leopardus | reverse complement strand
CTGACTACAGTAGTGTGTGTGAGTGACCTGCACCACGATCAATAACTCTAAAGTGTGGGGGGGGGGGATTGATGGCATCCATAAAGCTGCCTTGGCCACATTAAACAAGTCTAGCATGTCTGCAGTGCAGTCAGAGGGACCCTTGGGTAACAGCCATGCTGGAAGAATCATTTTTGATCACATCATGTTAAAATTGACCAGAAATGACAGAAAAGGCTTAAGGACTTTAGATAGATGTTGGGATTACAATAACTAGAATTTTAATGCAGATTTGATGCAATTAGGTCGGTTTTGAGAGGATAATTTAGCCATCATTATGTGGATTTTATAAGGTAATTTTAAAGTGTTTCCGCACGTCTCTGCCAACATTGTAGTGTTGATATCATTATGATCAGAAACATCCCATCTGTTGCAGGCATGTGGCTGAAGGCTGTGTAATTCACTGTTAATTAAAAACCACGAATTGCTTAATTTAATGTCTGTTATAGCTGATCTAATCATGTGGGAAACCTCTCATGGGCCCTTGGGGTCTGAGGTATTGTGGGGAAATAATGGCTTTACATTAAAACATTTTAAAAATCGCAAGTATGATGATTAAGGGCACCAAACATTTGAGTTTTTACTGTTTATTCAAACACTCATTTAAACAAAAACCAAAGACACCTATGTGCACAGTAATGCTCAGGAACATTACCATTAGCTCGTAGAGACTGGTAGGTTTATGCCACACCAGAGGATGACAGACTCATGTGACTGAAAATGTGGTTCATTTTTTGTTTTACTGTCCCGTATGTGAAGATATAACACATGTACTTTTCAGTAAAATGACCTCCATTCAGTTTTTTTGATGGATAACTATGAAAAATTTGAGTTATGTTTAAGAATGGAAACCATTTTTGTGTCAGAATGTGTTTGTTGAGCCTGGGATAGAAGGCAGGGTATTATGTTTGGTGACTAAGCAGTATAAAATAACGTATTTTGGATTGATCACTGCAATGATGTTGTGATGGTGTCTTGTAAACCAATGAGGGTTGGGCGTCAGGCTTGTGTGCATGACACAGAATAAAGAAATCAATCAATCACATCATTCTTGTGCATTGCAGGATGCAGATTTTAAAAAAATGCACCATTGTTGAGAATGACTTATGTAGATGTAACAAATAAAAATGTTAAAAGTGATTGAATAGTAATTGTTTTGCCACCCTTAGCACAGACAGCTCCCCATTAGCTAGATCTCTGTCATACAGGCAATAAAATGACATAAAGTTTTCAGTTTCAGACATCGTCACCAGGATAAATGACGGATATGTTTGCTGACAGCCTCCTCAATAAAAGATAGAGCCATTATCTGCCCTGATCCACTGTGTCTGATAAACAAATCTGTTTAATAATATTTGAGTAAATTATCAGACAGCTAGAGACACAACCCCTGATGTCTAAATAATAAACTCATTCATACCCCCAAGATAAAAAGCATCAGGCTGTCTTCTCTATTCAAATGTTCTCAGAAGTAGGGTACAGAGACAAACGTCCAATCTGTGTCATCAGTAGGGACCTGCTTCCCTTTGATATGAATGAATTGTAATTAATTTTTCATCTGAAGGGGTAGCACATGGTTGCACGAGCTGTGGAGCCAGCATGGCAGAGAGAGAGAGAGAGAGAGAGGGAGGGCAAGAGAGAGTAGTAGATGTCACAATGAGATTCAGTGCATGCATGAATAAGGTCACGGTTTGAGAGGTATGCCTGCAGACGTCCGCCTCTGTGCCAACAATCTTTATTCAGCCGTAGACTGGAGTGCATCCATCATCATCATCATATTGTATTTCACAAATCCCACTCAAATACACATTTCATTTGTCACCATCACGTATTGCTTATATGTTTACATATGGCTCGCTGCCCTCTTCTATCTCATCCGACACACAAAGACAATACACACTGACACTGGTTGCAATGCAGCTTTGGATATAGAAACATGGAGCTTAAGCCTGTGGCTAGCAACAGTATTATGCAAGGACTGAATAAAACTGCCATATTTTTGTATCTGCATTACCATTTTTACTAAAAAAAAATACTTAATGTAGTCAGTGAGGGTTTTGCCGATGTGATGTGTCCGTGTTAAATCAAAAGATTATGATGAAATGATCAGTGTTACTTGGTTCATAGTGTATTTAATATTTCTATGACATAAATTCATCTTATGCACTGAAGTGATATAGTGGGTTGCACCGCCCTTATAGAATTTACAAAAAAAGAACAGGCAGTGTTGGGAAGGTTGCTTTTTAAATGTAACAAGATACAGATTATTAGTTACTCTGTTAAAAATGCTGTGAAACTTTTTTAAAATACATACATCAGGTAACGCAACAGATAACCATTTTAATAATTTGATATGTCCAACATCAAAATTATTATTATGTTATCTGTTGTTTTACATTATTATTTTTTTTTTTTTTTTTTTTTTTTTTTTTTTTTTTTTTTT
>NW_024627716.1:0-2395 GCF_008729295.1 Plectropomus leopardus | reverse complement strand
TTTTGTAGATTCTTTTATTGCAGAATAATGTGCAATAATCAGCAATAAGCGAATCTACAAAAAATAACAGTACACTGAGTATCATCATATTGCACATCTCGTCCCTCCATATTCCCAAGTAAACAGACAAATGAAAAAACAAAAAAAGCATCACCAAACAAAAACAACAAACAAAAAATAAAAAAATATCCTCATATGTCCTTAATTTATTATGTACCTATATTCATAAAGAGTCACAGCCAGCAAATGCCCTTATTGATCACCTCAAGCAAGAAAATAATGGAAACCAAGAATCTTGAAAAAGGTAACTCTGAATGTTTTTTAAAAGGTAAACTTAACATTATTGGTCATAACAACCTGAGCTTTTATGGTGCAGTGACACTAGTCGATCGTATGCCTCCACATGCATGCAGCGTGCCACTTATATATAGCATCAGTCTGAATCATGGTGGTACTGTACTTCCTCTAGCTTTCTGTCGTAAAGCGGCCCTGACCTCCTGATTGCTGCGGTCATTTATTGTGACACAGTGAAAGTAATAGCCCTGCCATGTTAGAAGGCTTGTAGAGTGAGTTCATCTTTCTAGAGTGCTGTTATTACATGCCAAAGCATGATAGAATTCTGTATTCGTATTCACTTCTATATGCACATCTAGTGTATCCCTGAAATGCAGTTAGCCCTCCAGGATTTAAAGGAGGAAGAAAAATGCAATTAAATTTTTCCAAGCAAAGGGTTTGGTGCTCAAAGTCGTCCCTGTCTGTGTCACCAGTGTTTAGATGCAAATTGCATTTTTTGTTTTTCCATTCCAATTACTGCCGGGGATGGATGCTTTCTGTCCTCCTCCCTGTTCTAGGAAAACAAAACAACACAGAACAGCTGGGAGCTCTGGTTTTTTAAAGGTGACTCTACTCTTGTTTGTACCAAACTGGCTGAATATTATACATTCATTATTAACTCTATGCTTTTGCACAAAACAATGTTTTTGCATGTTGTTAAAATACGGTTACAATTTCTTCCTTTTTTAATTTTTTTTTTAACCTTGACCTCTTTTTTGAAACTTAACTAATTATATATTTACGTGCATCATTATGCTGCATCAATGGTAATCATTAAATCTTTACACTGACATTTCCCATTAGTAGTTATGGACTGTGTTGATCTATGTAAGGGTTTTAGCTCCATTGTTAGAATGTCATAATAGCAATGCACTCTGTGAATGCACTTAATGGCTTACAATGCGCTGCTGCACATCTTCCTATGGGACAAATATAATACAGCTGAGGTGCTACAGGTGGACTCCCACATGAATAATAGAGGCGCCGCTGTGTTGTTCATTTGTTGTGCGGACACAGATACTGTAGCTGCATTATTGATTGGGCCAGGACTGAGCTGGGAGGTGGCATTCTTTACCCTGATATTCATAAATCAATAACAAAGAATCCCCTCAAGCTGTTTTTCACAATCTGCAGCGCATTATAAATTTACAGCACTCTTGAACCGAGGGCCACGCTATTCAATCTCGCCTGTTTCTGAGCCTGGTGATTTGTGCATCAATGAGTACGATAAGATCCTTATCCTTTTTATGAAATAGACAATATTCCTTCAAAGACGTTTACATGGCTAATAAAAATGAATATTCCACTAAAACTTCTGTATACATGCAGCTATGCATATTCTGAATAACGTGGACCATGGACCGTGTGAGCTTAGACGCTCTCTTTCATTCCTTTATCCTCCTTCTTGAAAAGCTTGGAATTGTGATGTGAGCCCATATCCAAAAATGTGTTGATGTCCTAGTCTTTAGTAATCTTGAAAAGCAGGTGTGTTTCTTCTTTCGACCAGAAATAAGGGCTTCGCTGCATGCATCTCTATCCTTGCTTTGCAAACTGTTGGCCAGTTGGTTTGTATACAATATATCCATGACAACGTACAGAGCCGACGATAAACAGGCAACAGGCAGCGTGTCGCAAACTGTGGTAAAACCCCCACTTGAGACGCGTATTCCGAATTGACTGCATAAATAATGCCCCCAAAACCCGCATTATACCATCACCATTAAAAATGCAAATATCATAATAATCAAAATAAAAAAACTTTAACAGGCTAAGGTTGCAAGTGTTTACTATGACCTCCCTTTCCACTTAGCATGTCTTACACTCTCTTAAACAGACAATTTGAGATTAACAATACTAATCTCCTGTAGTATTTTCACCTGGTTGCGTTCAAGACATGTCCAAAGCATTATATTGATTGTTTGAGCTACCTTTTGTTATGGTTGTACGATTCCATGTCTCACACTAAATACTGACTTCAGTCTGAAGAAGCCATTTTGATCTGACTTTATTGGTGTTTTAATGCATTGCACATGTTCTCTGTGTTCTTTGCATTGTAATAAAG
>NW_024627715.1:0-2420 GCF_008729295.1 Plectropomus leopardus | reverse complement strand
ATAAAGGGTAGAATAATCTTGTTTCGTCCAGGTGTTCTTCGGGTTTATTTCTTCCAGCTATAATAATATTAATAATAATTATAAAACTGATTGTGGAACAAATTAGTTGTTACCTCGCCATCGATGCGCCAGGTGGTGTCGTACTGAGGTTCAAACTTAATTTGGGGGCTTTGGCAGCAGGAGAGCAAGGAGCGTCTCTCCACGACCCCCAAGCTGCTCTGTGCAGACCCCACAGCAGCAAACGCTGTCGGCACACAGAAAAAATACATCATTTCAGACGTTAACAGTTAAATTACTGTTATTGTTCAACACAGGTCTGCACAACAAAATGCAGTTTTCTTTTCTTTTATTTCCTCACTGTCGTTTTCTACCTCGCTTTTTGCGCTCAAAAAATCTTCATGTACCAAAAATCTGCATTCATCTTTTATTTCAACAAAACCTGAACACCATAAACGTGTTTTTGACTTGCAGAAGTTGCAGATGCGTTTTTGTCTGATAAGCCGTACATAGCTGATGTTACCGGCTCACTGAGGGACTGTTTGTTATTTATGAGGGGGAGACATGTCAAGTCATTTTTTAACAACTGGGAGGGATGTTTTTTTTATCTACACGTTGAGGGGAGGGGATGCATACCACTTTAAATGGCTGTATTTTGTATTTACTTTATTTTTCTAAATGTATTTTTTAAAGAAAACATGCTTTATGTTTTCTTTAAGAATCACCCCATTTAACATAGCTACAGTAAAAACAGAAATTATCATTGGATTTTATAGTTTCTGACAGTCCTTAAACACACCATAGCTTAAAATAATTTTATTTAAACAAAAGCAATTATTCTACATTTAACTTTCTAACATAAAAAGGTACGTTTTAAAATATAAAAACCCGAAACAAAAGAAAACAAGAAATGAAGTCACACCTCGGCCGTCCCCGTCCTGGTAAATAAAGAACAGTCCCTACTTGGGTTTTCCCGCCCTGAGGTAATGTGTTTCTGTGAAGTACCTCACCTTCCTGGGGAAGCTCGGGGAAACCCGCAGGCTGCTTTCGCTTTCAACTAACGGTTAATAATTCTGGCAGCACAGCATTGTGATGCCCGAATTACTTCTTATTACATGTCTAAACAGTTTTCATTGACTTTATGAATCGCGAGACGTAAAAACATGATTAGAGCTGCGTTATGTATTAAATAGTAAAATGTTGGTGCGGAATCTGCAGCTTGTGGGAGGACACCTCGATGATGCAACATTTTTGATTTATCAGCTAAACGGAAGGTTACCTGAGGTCAAAACTATAAACACACACGAGTGAATAATAGACAACATATCTATAACATTTTTAGACCGACACTTTCCTATTTATCTTCAAGTTCACGCTATGAAAACGTTTATCCCTTCTCTCCCACAGAATAGCGCCAAACTTCACTGAAAAATCCGTCAATTTGGTTTATTCTGTATAAATGCAAGAACATTTGAGGAGGTAAAGGACATTTTAACATATTTTCTTAATCTGCAGGATCCGGTCTTCAATTCGGCTCATGTTTAACCAACTTTCAATCTGTAATTGTTTAATGCGTAATCTGGTTTTAGTAAAAGGAGTGGAGCATCACAAACTACTTTTAAATGCAAAAAGTGTGAGCAAAGTAAAGTGTCATCGCGCCGATTTCACTATTAAACGTCTTTTTTTAATAAAAAGTATGAATGATTGCAGTTTGAGCTCCGTGCGGGGAATTATACGCAGACGGAGATATATTAGCGTGTTTTCTTAACGCAGTTTGGCGTCACGTGTCACAGCAGCGGCAGGTCGAGTCTGTCCCCACAGAGCAAGAGACAGGCATCAGAAAGCATGACAATAACAATAATGATAACAACGACAACTACAACAATAGCCTAATAATAATAATAATAATAATAATAACTGTGGTTGTGATTAAAGCGGAGACAGATGACGTCACTCACCTAAAATGATGAGTGTGCTGAAAAAAGACAGTCTGACTCCGCCGCTGCTTACCATGATGATGATAATGTTAATAATATCTGATGAAATCTGAGCTGCGGTGCCGAGCGGCGATCACACTGTGAAATCAGACACGCCCTCATATTAACGTCACCCTTAACACCCAAAAGCGTTTTTGTTTCCTCGTGAGGAGGCGGACTGAACTTCCACTTTCACATAGCTATATAAGAGACAGATCACAACGTTTTTGTCAGACTGCACCTCAACATCAACATCATCATCATCATCATCATCATCATCAACATCAACATCATCAACATCAACATCATCATCATGAAGGCAGAAATGTTGAACTTCGCTCTGCAGCTTTCTCTCTGTAAGTATTTTTAAAGCATCTTATATAATGTACTTTACTCAAAATAACTGCATTTCATCTCTTACATGGTCAGTTATTATGTTATTATTAT
>NW_024627714.1:0-2774 GCF_008729295.1 Plectropomus leopardus | reverse complement strand
TTATTTTATTTAAATACTGTTGGTTCCCATTTTCAATTTTTTCACCATTTGATTGTAACCAACAAAGCAACCAGTCGTGTCTCTCTTTAAATAAAACAACAATACTTTAGGAAACAACTAAATGAATAACAAACACTTCCAACAACGTTCCCATCACAAGTCGTCACGTGTTGCCACTTTGCAGTGGACTTCCACGTCTACATATTACGCTCTAGGTATCCTTCTGCGTCTGCTGTTGATGTTCTGGGATGCAGATGTAAGGATGTCAGCAAAAGAGGCACATGGTAAGGTGCGGAAAATTCAGGCAGGAAGTGAACACCAGACTCCTGCATGAAACTCCAGGTTTGGAGGGACCTTTGTGCTCCTTATATAGCCGGTGGTGTTTTCAACCTGACGCTGTCCATCGCTGCATCGTGCGGACACGACAGGTTCTGTCCCACCGCGTTTTCAAGTGACACAAAACATTTGCCGACCCAATCATAACACAACGGAACCGTTCTGTCTGGTGTATTATACTGCCACAGATGGTGGCTTTTGGTGTCAGTATGTTACACCAACATCACTGACGACTTAGGAATGAGAACGGGTTGCTGCTGCTGCTATTTTTAGCTGTTATTTTGATGCCAACCGAATTTAGGATTCAGAATTTGGGAAATCCCAACACGCTCTTATCCCAGTTCGTCACATGGTGCCGCACATGCACATGATGGGTTGATGCTGCATATCGTTACGTTTACACAACTGCACACGGCAACCAATGATAGTTAGGATTAGGCAGCAAAGTCACTAAGGGTTCGGTTTAGGAAAAACAGACACACGGTTCTGTCTGAGCTTGGTCTTATCTGATGCCGTCCAGCGGCGCTCTGGTTGGACATGGAAGGTGGCTTTTGGCGTCACGCTTGTACACCAAAAGCACTGACAGAGCGGATGCATTTGACGAGTTTTAATGAGAACGGGCTGGAAATCACTGAGTCTGGAAACTTGTTTTAGCGTTACCAAAAAAAACTAAGTATCACCCTAAACTGAGATAAGATGAATTTCACACATAAAAGTGTTTTTGTAGTCATTTTAGTTCTTATTTTGCATCACATTTTATATAATCTATCCACAATACTAACAAGCCAGTTAGTATCTGAATGAATTTTAATGGTGCAGGATCTTAACGGGTTTTCATGAGACTGATTATCAGTCACTCATTGATGTAAACAAACTCATTTCCGCATGGGGACTTTTCACTAACTGTTAACATCTACTGACCGCGCGTCGTGTCCAGATGAGGAGAAAGTTAGAGATTGTGATCATCTGGTTCATGGCTGACGGACGTTTGAGTCATGATGACGATCAGAGAGAAAATGATAATGATGCGACGCTGTCAGCTGCTTCTGTTGGTCAAAAACTGACTCACACTTTCCATTCATACCGCTTTTTCTGCGAATTCTGAAAATTTAAACATTTTCTGCAGATAGATGCACTTCTACATAAAGATAACATGTTTCAATTCAATAAAAATTAGAAATAAAGTTCATATACAGTGTGCATTTATCATAGAGACAATTTAATTAATTCATTTTTTTTAGAAAAATAAAAGAAAAAAGTCCAAATTTGTCTTTTATTGCTTTTGTTTTGCAGTTTTCGACCTTGCAAAGTTCAGACATAAACTCGAGGCTCCCCAGTCAGAGTTAGCTGGTGTCTGGAGTTAAGTACAAGCCCTAAAATCTCCCTTTTCATCTGCATTTAACTCGTCTTTTTATTTTTGCTTTTTCCAAAAAAACACAGCAGGTCAATGAATGCCTGCTGCCACAGCAGAGGTTAGCTTTGTGTTAGCCACCTGTACGAGCAAACTTGCAGCTGAGATGGGGACGCAGCGAGTGCCAGGGACTTTCCACAAACCAGTGTGTGTGTGTGTACGTGTATGTGTGTGTGTGTGTGTGTGTGTGTGTGCATGTAAAGCACTTCTTTGACAGTCAAGTGCATGTTTCTGTGTTTGGGTGTGTGCATGCACACAGACTGGGTGAGTGAGCGTAGCGTGAAATGAACTGCAGAAAGTGTGAGAGGACATGCAGAGGAGGTTTTGCAGTAAAGTTTCAGAGATTATGATGATGCATGGAGAAGATTTTATATGCATGTAAATATACATGCATTTGTTTTTTAAGGCAAAATATTCATATTGATATTCTGCAAACTGTGGGAGCGATAATGCATTAAAAGATGTAAATGTTTCAATGAGGAGATGCTCGAGAATACTGAAGACTGAAAACACCGTGCAGCATGCAAACCCAGCGGTGAAATGTAACTAAGTACATTTACTTAAGTAAAGATTAAGTACAGATTTGAGGTACTTGTACATGAGTATTTTCTTTTCATGTCACTTTATACTTTTACTCCACTTCATTTCAGAGAGAAATATTGTACTTTTTACTTCACTCCATGATGATTACTTCACTCCACTTATCTGAATGCTTAAGTTACTTTGAAAATCAAGATTTTTGCACTAAAACATAACAAGAGTTTATAAAATATTGTAATAAATTAAATCACCAAACAGTTTACAAAAGTACAGCTGCAACTGTAAATTGATTAATCAATCAGTCTACTGACAGAAAATTAATTGCCAGATGTTTTAAACTTAACAGTTTAAAATATTTTTCTCATTTCTAAACTAGTTTTGAGGTGTTTTTTCCCCCATTTTTAAATTTTTTATTTATTTATTTGTTGTTTTTAATCATTTTGAGTTTCGCGGGTCCTTTTTACAAAAAAAAAATTAGAGGGTTTTT
>NW_024627713.1:0-4878 GCF_008729295.1 Plectropomus leopardus | reverse complement strand
CTAATTTCTTGCAATTTGTGGGACATTTCTTGCCAAGTTGCTCTTTGCCTATTTCCCATGTTTTTGAAAGAAAGCAATATTAATACTCATGAAAAACATCCAAATGCAGCACAAGAAAGTGATGCTGATCCATGTTTCAAAGGGTTAACATGTTCATAAAATTGTGAAATTTTGTGTACTTCTTCAACAATTACTGATTCAAACTTACGTGGGATCAAAACCGACACTCACATTCACAAATCTCACTCTACATTCACAGAGTGGGAGACGTGTTGCACAGCAGGGTTTCCTTTGCTGCTAATAATTTATCCCCCACGAGGATTAAACAAACCCTCATTCTTCACATTCCTGACCATTCCCCCTCTCGCTCCGTCTCCACTAAAGCCCCGATCATTACAATAACCCCTATTATCGACCTCATTTAACCTCTTATAGCCTCAGATTATTGTTCTGTTTTCATACCCGCACATGTAATCTACTGTAAACTATTCATGCCTTCTTGATGTGGACTTTCCTATTTCTAGTAAATATTGTGATTTTGATTAAGAAGAGGCCGACAGATTAGGACGATATGCTGCATATTAGAGCTCCACAGTGTTCGAAGGTGGAACAACCTTTTCCAAACATTTAGAAAAATCGGCAGAAATGTTAAAAAGATAGTTTGGATCTTTTGTGAGCGGTAGACCGAAAAGACGGGAGTTACAAGAATCAATGTGAGAGGTACCCAGGGTGTGAACGAGAATGGCGATGCTTTTGGGTGTGAGTGGTGGACCCGAGGGCAGTAATGGTAAGGGAAAAACTATAACATTTTGTCAGGGTGGATTTGGTGCAGCGGAGGAGAACCTCGGTTTTATCACTGTTAAGTTTCAGAAAGTTGAAGGAGAAATGGGGATTTGATTTCCTGTAGGCAATCAGAGAGGGAGTTGGGGGGGTGGAGGCTGGTTTGGTGGACAGGTAGAGGTGGGTGTCATCCGCATAGCAATGGAAATGGATGTTAAATTTACGAGATAGATATGGCCAAGAGGAAGTAGATAGATGATATGCAGAAGGGGCCCCAGGACAGAACCCTGAGGAACACCGGTAGTGACAGGAAATGGCTGAGATTTGAAAGTTTTGAGTTGAATGAACACATTTTTGACACCTATTAAATCTGTAACAGTTGAAGTGTATACTACATTTAGAATATTTTCACCACCGACAGATTTTTCTGACCTGAAAGCCGGTGAAGACTAAAAGATTGCACTGTTTCCATTATCGTGTGTGATTGTTTAGTCTTTGCATAGCTATGAAGATGATGTTTTCACTCATAAAGGAGCAGAAAGATGACACTGTGGTTTGGTTCTCTGTAAAAATACAAAGCTCCTTTTCTAAAGTTTAATTAAACGGTCTAGATTTGTTTTTTATGCATTTCCCAAATTCCATCATCTACTGTCGGTAACACACTGACAGTGTTTAACCCTTTGAAACCTGAGCAAATCAGCTTGCTTTTTAAAAAAAAAAGAACATCGGAGAGCTGCGACCAACTTAATAAGGAATGACCCAATAATAAGCAAGAAGTTACTAAGATGCCACAAGAAAATTCCTGAAAATTAGGGAAAAAAACAAAACAAAAACAAGAAAATAACCTCAACCTTTAATATTGTTTTTTTTCCAACTTTTTTTTGCAGTTTGCAACTTGCCAAGTTGCTCTTTATGTTTTGTTGAAATCAAACCATTTTCTCAGCTTTCAGAGGTTAAAATGCTTTTGAAAGGCATCTAAATGCAGCATAAGGAAGCTGATGATGGTCCAGGTGTTACAGGGTTAAATATATCACACAAACCCACTTTAAAAAATCCAAACCCTCCCTTTAAGCTTAAGGTCAAAATGGGTATTTGCCAAACAGCGAGCGTAACAGTAATTTACTTTTCCAGGTTTTAATGACTTTGAATGCAGAACAAAATTTCTCATTTAGGCTCCAGGCTGAAAAAGTTTGAGGTTTGCTAACCTCAACCCACCAAAACATTCTCCACATCCCCTGCTGGAACCAAACTTTGGTGTATAAAAAACTTTCTCAGCTCAAGGATCATAATTACGTCCATTTATTGTCAATGGTCCTCAGCGATATGGCTCCACTTCAATGCAGCTCGACCCAAAGTCTAACCCACAAATTGCTCTCCTAATTGTTGCAAATTGTTGTTTTAATGTAAAATATATGCATGTGGAGCAGCCAGCTGTCAAACTACCCATGATGACTTTCACACGGTTTCTCATTAATAGCATGCTTGTGATATCACTGGCAAAGAAAAGGAAAAGTTGACACCAGCCCTGCAGACTCATTTAAGCAAACAGGAACTCACTGACCAGTTCATGATCACACTTTTTAAAGAATTTTTTCCCAATCAAATAAACAAAAAACACAACTTTCTCATTAAGAACATGTAGTTCTAAAAAAAAACAGGATTTTTTGTTAACCTTTCAGGGTCTTTCTATCTGGATGTAACATTTTTTTCAGTTCTCACAATTTGCTTCATAAAAGAAGTCGTTAAAACGCAACTGCACACAGTGAAAATTCTAGCGCCATGGAAACCACTTCACACACGCAAGAAATCCTGAGTGATAGCCAGCGAGCTGCTCTCTAATAAACACACACACATACACACAAACTCGTGCACACACACGCACGGACTCATGCACACACACAAACGCCCTAATCACAGCAGAATATGGTGATTGTATTAGTGCAAAGGTAATATAAAGATGGCGACCTGCTTACTCATAAAGGCCGAGAGCAGAGGCAGGACACAATCCAGAGCTACTTAAGACCCGAGGAACAAAGCTCTAACTGTGTGTGTGTGTGTGTGTGTGTGTGTGTGTGTGTGTGTGTGTGTGTGAGACAGAGCTCATTCACATTCCCAGACAGTGGAAGCAGCAAACAGTCAGCGTGATCTGGGAAGTGTTGTGGTCTGCGGGAACCTGCAGTGTTTAACTGTCACTTTGAAGCTTCCGGACAAAAACGATAAGACGCAAATTACACGCAGAGCAGTCGAGGGCTGAAGAAGAGTAATACGCTACATCCTCCAAGAGCAGCTCCGAAAAGATAAACACGCTAAGAAGCAATAAATCCTCCTGCAGTGATTAAGTTATACTTACAGTCACTTTGTTATACTGCAGAGAGGGAGAGGGCAGGCTGACATCGGAAACCGACACTTTGTATATAAATAATCTATTAATAAGCAAAGCAATTAAAAGATGATAAGCATCTAAAAAATGATAATAATAATAATAATAATAATAATAATTCTACATTTTATTTATGGGCGCCTTTCAGGAAACTCAAGGTCACCTCAACTGCAAAAACACGCGCATAAAATCGCATTTCATAAATGTCGCCAAACACCAGCGGAGACACCAACGACGAATGAGAGCGGAGCGGACATTCGGAGACACCAGCGTAGACACCGGCGTAGACACCGGCGGAGAATGAGACTGGAGCGGACATTCGGAGACACTGGCTGAGACACCAGCAGAGACACTGATGGAGAATGAGAGCAGAGTGGACATTTGGAGACACCGGCAGAGACACCGGCAGAGAATGAGAGCGGAACAGACAATTGGAGACACAAGCGGAGAATGAAAGCGAGCAGGCATTCAGAGACATCAGCAGAGACATCAGCAGAGACGTAGCAGAGACGTCAGCAGAGAATGAGAGCGGAGCGGACATTCACACCAGCGGAGACACCGGCAGAGACTCTGACGACCAATTAGAGCGGAGTGGACATTTGGAGACACTGGCAGAGAATGAGAGCAGAGCGGACTTTTGAAGACACCGGCAGAGACACCAGCGGAGACACTGGCGGACAATGAGAGGAGGAGTCGGACATATTTCTGTCAACAAATTGATTCTCCACCGTGCTTGTATGCTGGGACAAGGACAGTAGTCCAATTAAGTGACTATAGTTTGACAAAACTGTGCATGGAAACATACAGAGCGTATGACATGCAGCAGCTGTTGGCGAGCGCGCTCTCGGTTTGCAGAAACAAACGGGGCGTGCCGTGGCTGCATGTGGAACGGAGACAACATGGACAACGTGTTGGCGCTGTACATTTTGTTTGTCCTCTACGCTTTTCTTTTGTTTTTTCCCGACTTTCTTCTACAAATTCATGCTGTTGGATGTCTGAGTCAAAGCCCAGCGCCGGGACTATGGAGCATGCGCAGAGTTCGGGTGAGACTGAGGTGTATGTATGAAAGAGTAAATCAACCTCCACCCTCGTTATCTAGCTGTGCTGGTCCGAGTAATCCGGTTTAGTTCACATGTATTTTAAAAGTCCAGTTTTAGTCGGACTAACGCAATAATTGGACTTTTTCTAAGATAAGGTGCACATATAACCGAGCGGCACAGACTGTGATATCTTTAACTGATAATGAAACGCGTCAAATAACAACCATAAAAGCCGACACAACCTCCACGTTTTGACCCTTAATGTCACTTGTGCTGCACAGCCAGCCTGCTGAAAACAACGCCTGCTCCACACCCAAGAGGCCCCAGCGCCGGTGGGGAGGGAAACCAGGGGCATCCAAATTCCTGCACACACACAGACTGGTACACACATATGGCCAGTCAGCTCAGTGGGGCTGTCTGCCCTTCTGTTGGTGGGCTCATGAATGCCGCTGAATGCCTCACTGGCAGCTGCTTCAACAGCATTACAGCGACTGACGCACACGAGCGCTCGCTAAAGGCCGCACCAACAGGAAAGTATGCCGTTGTAACGGAAAAGATTTTGATGTATGAGACAAAACGTCTTTAAAGACCGCTGCTGTTTTCTTCAGCTGATATCATAAACTGATCTGATTGTTAAACCTTTAACCCTTTGAAACCTGGACTGTCTTCACTTTTCTC
>NW_024627712.1:0-5420 GCF_008729295.1 Plectropomus leopardus | reverse complement strand
AAATCTGGGAAAAAAATCAATTTTTAAGTTTTTAGTAAAAATCTCCAAATTTAAAAAATGAAACAAAAAAATTGCATTTTTTAATTAAAAATAGACTAATTTGGAGCATCTGGTGGGTCAGTGGACTGAGCCAATGATTTGGTGCTTTTCTTTGTTTTCTGGGATCAACTGAATAATTTTGGGGACGTTTGAACCTTTCCAAGACTTTTCAAGGACCAGTTAGTATTTTCATGACCGCTCACAGTACACTGACAAGTGTATCCAACACAGTACACAAATATAATTACTGTATTAGAAATACTGCTTATGAACATCACGTGTCAACAAATATTAAATGTTGCATCAGCACCTTCAGAAAATGTAAACGCCGTAATCCTTATTAATGTTAAATCACTCCATTAAACCACAGAATTCAAGGATTTCTCAAAACCCTTTAACCCTTTGACACCTGAGCAAACTGGCTTTATTTCCTTCAAAGAGGAGCGCTGGCCATGAAGAAGAAACTACTGTAAGATTAGTAAAAGATAAAGACAAAAACAAGGAATTAAGTGTCCAAAAATAAATAATGAAATCATTCTTATTAAAAATTATTTTCTGGACATTTTAAGGTTAATAAAAGATACTTTTCTACATTTCCTAATTTTTAAAAATTACATTTGACATTTTTTGTCTTTTTATCGAAAGAAATAAACCCAATCAGCTCAAATATGTGAAAGGCGTCCGAACGCAGCACAAGAAAAGAGACGCCGATCCGGTTTTCAAAGGGTTAAACAACAAAACCTGCTGAGCTCGATGAGAAAAAACGTTTGACAGAAGACACCAGTGAACCCGACATCCCCCGCAGACAGACGCGATTCTATAAAACATTCAAATCAAGTTTGTGTTTGAGCCCAAAACTCGCCTCTTTGTTCCGAATCTACGGAGAAAAAGGAACAAGAAGCGACCACCGTGTTTTTGTCCCAAAGTTTATTATTAAGATACTTTACAGAGGTCAGACTCCTCGCGGCGTCTTGAAGTTCATGCCGATGGTCGGCTGCGTCACCTGCAGGTTGGACAGACCGCCGAAGTCCTGAGGAGCAGATTAAAAACACGCGTGAGCGCCGAACCAAACCTCAGAGAGAAAACTGCACATTTTAGGAGGAAACGTCTGTCGGCGAGCGCCAGGGTCCGACAGGAACGGAGAGTCCTGCAGACACGGGAAAGGCTCGCCGCTTCATCTGCCTGCACTATCAATGACCTGACGACCAGCACGCCACGATCACTTTCGATACAGGCGGGAAACACGCACACACACAGACATGCACACTCTCACACTTTCTCTCTCACACACACACACACACACAACACACACTCTTTCACACACACAGTTTAACACACGTTCAGCTCCAAAACGTCACTTTGACAACTTTAAAAACATATTTGTTGAGTCTGATTCTTCCAGAAAACACAAAAGCTTTTAAAAGCATTTCAAGCTTCCTGTCACATCAAATCAGTCGTTCAGAAATCAATCGTTCAGAAATCAATCGTTCAGAAATCAATCGTTCAGCAATCAATCGTTCAGAAATCAATCGTTCAGCAATCAATCGTTCAGCAATCAATCGTTCAGAAATCAATCGTTCAGAAATCAATCGTTCAGAAATCAATCGTTCAGCAATCAATCGTTCAGCAATCAATCGTTCAGAAATCAATCGTTCAGAAATCAATCGTTCAGAAATCAATCGTTCAGAGCGAGAGCCATATTTTGGAGGACGTGTACTGCCAAAACAAAACAAAAAAAACCTTGATAAATAAATTCTGCCATTAAATGCAATAGAACAAAATAAATGCATTTTTGAATAAATACACTTTAACATAAATATAACTTGAAAACAAATGCACTTACACAGATAAAAAACATGCAAACTTAAAACATCAATAAAATATAAATATATAACATTAAATGCAAAATACCTACATTAATCGGTTTTTAAAATTAAATGCACTTAAACATTAAAAAAAGAACGTAAAATTTTTTTTTTTAAATGTAGAAAAAAAAAACTAAAATATAAATAACTGCAATGTAAGTTAATATATTTATATGAAAATATATGCAAAAAAACATTTTAAACACATTAATATGCCATTAAATGTTCCTTAAAAAAGTTTAAATATATGTAAAAATGACAATTAAATAATCCAAATAAAACAATTAAATGCAAATAAATTGATATGCCATTAAATTAATCCTCAATAAATAAACAAGGGAATATTAAATAATAAAAACACAGATTAGCAGTTTATATGCATTATTTTTTCTTCATTAATGTCATGTTAACTTATCGAGCATTTTTCGTTGTTTTGTTTCGGCAGCCTTTGTCCTCCGTACATTAAAGTCCGGCTCAGACCGAGGCAGCCGAATCTCCAAAACACCGAGCGCAGCCGTGAGCGTTTGAAGCACTTCGATTTCAGCGCAGAGTCGAGGTGATGACGCTCAGCGGAGGCAGAAGTGCGCACGTACACAGAAAAACACGTTTGGCTGATTAAAAGTTTCTCTCGAGTTGTTAAAAAGCGTCTTTGACCCTCTGCTCCGCGGCGAGCGCGGCACCTCATTAAGACGCTCGTTTGATGCTCTGACGCGGCGCTCGCTTCAGCACATCATTAAACCCAAATCCTGACTTCACCTCACAGAGACGGCGTCCTTCAGTCTGTGCACTTTTATATGATCTGATTTATCTAAAAACATTTTAAGCCGCCCTCTGCAACCGCACACAGAGAAGAAGAAGTTAGAACGGGTCTGCGCACGTGAGCTTTCCTACGGGAACCTGCGAACTGTCGGCGATCTCCGGATTCTGTGATCACGAGGGGCCTTAAGGTTCGTCACGGGCTGCAGAGCCCTCACGCGCTCCGGCTGAGCGCCACGCTTTTATTTATAAAGCGATTTTAGGCCACTCCCCCACTGTTTATGTGATTACGTCTCAAAAACTCAGAGCAGTTACCGTTTACGTTGCGATGATTTGGACTGATCAAACGCGCCCAAAGTTCAATGTGAATCTGGTAATTCGTCTTTTCAGCGATCTGCACCTGCTGCCTGAACTTCCTGCAGAACCCGGCGGATTTAAAGGAACCCTGAGAACCTTTAAAGACCGTCTGAGACTGAAGCAGCACAGATCACGCCTGTCCTTCTGGGAACGTAAACTTGAGTCTCGGTCCCGCTGCTGTTTGTCTCTTATTTGTTTTGTTTTGTTTTTATATTTCCTCCATACAAACATCCACTTCCTGCAGCCTCACACCCGTCACACTTTCATTTTTCATTTCACTTCTAATTACTGACGAGAAGGAAGAACAAACCGGAATCAGCTTTAAATCATTTGGGGTTTGGGACGTTTTTGCCAAATTAACAAAACGTTTTCTTGTCGTTTGTATAAAAAGAGAACAGATGAAAACAGAAACTCACCAGCAGCTTCAGCATCTCCTTTGTGTCGGGATCAACTTCAATCAGCTCCTGATCCAGAGCGGACACCTGCACAGGTGAGCACGCACACGGTTACACACGAGGTTACACACACGATTACACACACACATACACACACACATACACACACAGAGCACATTTTAGGAGGAAACGTCTGTCGGCGAGCGCCAGGGTCCGACAGGAACGGAGAGTCCTGCAGACACGGGAAAGGCTCGCCGCTTCATCTGCCTGCACTATCAATGACCTGACGACCAGCACGCCACGATCACTTTCGATGCAGGCGGGAAACACGCACACACTCTCTCTCTCTCACTCACACACACACACACACACACACACACACACACACACACACACACACACACACACACACACACAAGGACCGTCTGTTTCACGTCACGCCCACAAATAAAAAAAGGGTTGAAAGGGAACTTCGGGGTTCCCTCACATTTTCATGGACAAAAATTTAAAACTTTTCCATGACTATTCACTCAAACATTTTAGACTCAAACATTAGTAACTTTATTTATACGGAAAATGGGTTTGTTTTCTTTTTATCATTTCGGCGTCACACATGATGTATTCAAGCCTCTGAGAATTTGAAAATAATTTCTGGCAGCGTCATTTTTTAAAGAAAACAACGCTTCACACCACTTGTCTTAATCGATAAATAAATTCACAATGACAGTGTTTTTATAAATCACATGTAAGCGTCTGAAAGTGCCACGTGTCTCGGCGCTGCTCTCGATAACGATATTAAATCGTCTCCGGATACGAGACTATATTTCCCTGATTTAAAGGTTGCTTTACAGTAAAAGTGAAAATGTATTTTTCTCCACTAAAGGGACAGTTGCACTCGTTTTAATTTTTGTCTTTAGTCAGTCATTAAATCTACATTATTGATCAAAACTGGAATTGTTTTCATAGTTTTTCATAGAACCAATATTCATTCCTAAAATACTGTCACATCACAGAATTTGGTTTAAAAAATAAAAACTGTAACGTTGGATACGGTCTCCCAGGTCTAGCATTAATTAAAAAATATTGAGATATGTGTCATATATCGAGATATGACTGAGTGCAAACTAGCTATAAGAAATTAAAAACGTCACGTGTGTTTAAATTAGGACACAAGTTAAGTAAATAAATAATGGACATTTAAACCTAAAATCCTCGGCACAAAACACCAACAATTACACTCAATATTTGCAGTTCTAAATACGAAAAATGTGCATTTATATAAGACTGAAAGAGTTTGCAAACATCATCATCACGCTCAGCGCTGTTTCACACGCCTAAAACCGGCCAATCAGAGAGCAGCCCCAGTGCGACCGCGTCCACCGACAACCTGCGAATATCTGGGCGTATATATTCCGATATTTGGCATGTTGGCGATTATCTGTATCTGCGTTTTGTCGGAATGATGGCGGATCACGTGATCACGTTTTTCCAAATTCTAAATTTTGACGGATATTTTCATTTTTATCAAATCAGTCGCATCAACTAACTGACGCTACTGTTCGAACATCAAACTGGGATCGCCGTTGATATCGTAGAAGGTTGTATATAAAATTTGGGAAGTCCCTTCTGTAGAACGTGAATGTATAAATATATTTCTATATCATCAGTAAGTGTGAACGGGAGAAATTTCACTTTCAGCGGCTTAATATTTGTGACTGATGCATTTTTAGGTTTTGGATCGGCCTTTTGCTTTTGTGTTTGTCCATTTCTGTTTCAGCTAATTCGGGCTTTTATTTCTGTTTTCTTTTCACTCATTCTTCATCATCATCATCATCATCATCATCATCATCACAACAACAACAACAACAACAACAACAACAAAAACAACAACAACAACAACAACAAAAACAACAACAACAAAAACAACAACAACAAAAACAACAACAACAACAACAAAAACAAAAACAACAACAACAAAAACAACAACAAAAACAACAACAACAACAAG
>NW_024627711.1:0-2443 GCF_008729295.1 Plectropomus leopardus | reverse complement strand
ACACACACACACACACACACACACACCTTCACGCCAATCTCACCATGCAATCTCTTATTCTCTGTATGGTCTTCCACTTTCCCTCCAACACCATCTCTCTGTTTCACTCAGTCTTGATACAGACATAAAGCTTTTATTAAGGACCAGACATACGAGAGGAGACACCACCTCCTCTGCTGTTGTTCCAGCACAATACAAGTGAAGTCACTCTGACTTTGCTGAACCTGCTTGTGCAGTCATAAAAGAGCACATTTGCTCTCCTAAATTCAACAAGTCCCTCCCAAAAGTGATTAATCTTGAGAATACGCAGAGGAATATAACTTCTTCGAATGTCGGAATAACATTTTCACTTAAGATACTTATATGATTTCAATCATTGCTGGCTAGATTACAAACATTAGCTTACTGCCTGGTGCTTATTGCACTGCTGTGATAAATATTACTCATGAGATATATTTATTATATATATTATGATATATATTTCATCCAAGAAACTTGAAGCTTTACTGGTTTCATACATTGCATTTTAGTAGGGGTCTATTTGGCATTTTGCCAGTCATCTGTATTAGCATTTTATTTGAATGATTGTTGATGACATTAATTAACTGTCAGAATGGGAGGAACTTTTAGTTGTTAAAACCTCAGGGAGCAATTTTTATTTATTTATTTACATTTTCACTTGACTTTATTTAAAAAATGGTTGCTGAGAATTTGCTGTTTATGGTGATTAAAGTCTCAGTTTTGATTAAATATTAGCTAAAGGCATTTAAACTAAGTTTTGTGTTGGAGTTTGTTATAATCCAAATTCTAAATATTGACAGAAAGATTTTCATTTTTATTTTAGACGCATATCGATTCCAAATGTTGGTGATTATCGGTCTCATTAACTACAAATAATCAGTATCGGCCCTGAAAAACCAATATCGGTTGACCCTTACATTGTACTCAGCACAACATACAGATTTGCAGCGACTACATGAAACAAACAAAAAGTCGCTGAGAGGCTGAGGCTGGGTCTGGTCTATTGTCTGACACGTCAACAAAAGATTAGTTGAGATCCAGATAAATTATTAATGAAAATGGATCAACTGATTAAAACATGCACAAACTCAAGAGTCAAAATAATCACAGCTATCAAAACAAAAGTAATAAATTATATCTCCCAAAAAACTAACAAAAGACATGTAATAATACCAAAATATAAACCACCCCAAATCAATATTAATGTTACAAAAATTCTCTCCTTTCTTGATTAATTCATGGCTCCAACAATATTTTACATTTTAAATATTCACATGTTAGTGCTAATTGGTTTTATTATTACTGTATTTTTATTTTATATTTTTATATACTTTGCGCTGGTACTTATTTCAACTTTCTTTATTCTCTACGTTTGGCATCAGTGCGACTGTAATGAACAACAATTCACCCACGGGATCAATAAAGTATTTGTGTTTCCGATACTTCATGAATGTTGACATTTATGGTGGCAGTAATCAATTTGACTTTTTCAGGTGTTGAAAAATACCTACAAACATTTCTTTATAAGTACCTAATTTACATGCATTTTTACCAAATGTATTCAAACAGCAGACTTATCAGCGCAGTTAGGTAAAAAAAAAAAAAAAATAAGAAATTTAGACTGAATTTGATGAACAGGGCCACTTAAGAAGAGAATATAATTTTATGTTACAAAAGATCATAATCCACTTGGAAGGAATGACCATGAAAATTATATGGAGAGATGATAAATAATAAACAATTCCCATTTTCTTTCACACCCTTTCTATTCTCTCTTATTCAGCATGCAGTCTCTCTCTCTCGCTCACAGCGCCTCCCTCGCTCCCTCACTTTCTCCTGCTCTCTCTTGCTCCATTGTATGTCTCACGGCGGGGCGCCCTTGCCTTTTGACTGGGAGGTGAATGGAAAGGAGTTAGAAAAACCAACTGAAGACTCAAGCGCTAAAAAGAAGCATTGGTAGGTCTATGGTGGGGCGCACTACAAAGCCCCGGCAGAGTGTCTAATAAAAAAGAAACACAACACAAGCAGCTTGTTCTGTTCAAGAGTCCACACTCTGAGGACAAAGCACATTAGTCTGGGTCCATGGTGTGTGTGTGTGTGTGTGTGTGTGTGTGTGTGTGTGTGTGTGTGTGTGTGTGCGTGCGCATGCAAACACGCAGAGCAGATGACTGAATGGATGAACCAGAAAAAGAACGGACGACTTAGCTGTTTATTTAGATGAAGCAGCGTGAGTTAAAAAGTTGCACATATTAAAATTAGTAAAGATGCTTCACGGTGCCGTTAAGATAGGACAGACGGGAAAAAAAGTCTTCATAGGTTTTTCACATTTTAACCCTTTTAAACCTGAGAAAACTGGTTTGATTTCGTTCAAAAACACTAGGAGAAGGCAATGAGCAACTTAACAACACATGACCCAAAAAAT
>NW_024627710.1:0-3598 GCF_008729295.1 Plectropomus leopardus | reverse complement strand
ATGTATGTATGTATGTTATGGTGGTTTTGTGCAACCATAACATACATGCTGGTTTGGCTGAACTTTTCCTGTTCCTCTTGTGTTTCTGCTGTCAGCTGTCTAAAACGGAACATTTTCTCAGCACAAAATGCATCTGGTTTGGTTCAGCTAAAACCAAAGTGAACAATAGTGAAGTCAGTGAAAGGTGAATTAAGTTTCATACTCTGAATTAGGATCATGTTTCTTGGACCATTAAGCTATGACGACCCAGAGTGTTTAATATTAAATATGTAAACATGACATTATACTATAAATAATCATAAATAAATAGACAGGGTTACTGCAGGTCCTTTAAAAAGTCTTCAAAGACATTGAATTCATTGCTGATGACAAAGACTATTTGTTTTTTTCAAATTTGTTCCATCTATCAAAAGTCCTAACATTGCTAATACATGAAAAGTAGGATTTTTTGAATGTTTTTTTTTTTTTCTGGTGTTGCTTTGTTGCTTTAAAATTTTGCAGCATGGCTCAAACACATAGGTGATGCATACCAGGCTCTGAATGTTTTATGCTTAATGTTTTTAAACTTGCGTGATGGGAATCAAAGCAATAAAATCCCACATGCAGAGTGAAACTCACCAAGAAAATTTAAAACAAAAAAGCAAGGGATTTCTTAAAAAATAATGTTTTATGTCACAATAAACATTTGGGTGAAATTGTCCTTAACCCTAAACAATTGCTGTCGGTTCAGGGTTTTGTAGTGTTTTCTAATTTTGTTTAAAATTAAGTTTAAAAAAAAAGTCTTAAATTTTATTTCCCTTATGCTGCAGGAATGCTGATAATATAGTCATGAATATGTGAGATAATCCAATGCATTTTTACATGTCAAAAAGTTATTATGAAGTGATATTTGATCTGGAGGGATCGCTGGTTGTGTTAGTTGGCCGTTCACTCATTCAGACCGACAGCAGCAGCCAAAAATACAAGTGGCTCTGCACCTTTTGTTCTGATCGACTTTGGGATAAAAAGTGAGATTATGAAATAAAACAAACTCTGTGAAGGGCATTTCATGGTTTTATAATTTGTACTGATTTATATCATAATGTGTTATTAATTATTGAACATTTTGGGTCTCTATAATAAGCAACCTACAGTCTGATGCAGTTAACCAAACCACCCTAATGTTTGTATTTGCTATGTGTTAAACTCTTATTAGTTAATTAGGGCAGTACTCCCGCTGTGAAAAACAGATGAAATGCGAGTGTGGAAGTTCATCTGTCTGTTATCTTACCTGAGTCAGTTTATACATGACATCCTGTCGTCATAGAATATGCGTACAAAGACATGCTGCCACTAGAGGCCGCTTTAGAGCCATCTCTACTGATTGCACCTTTAATGTTGAGTGAGGATGCACGTGCAGTTTACATTTAGCACAGATGACTATATAAGTGTTACATTTGCAACCAGCCAGTGTGGGAATTATGTATACTGCGGTGCGCTCATTATGCCATGCCAATGTCATGCCTTTTTTTACTTTTTATTTTCATTGCAATACCATGTCAGAGCGAATAATGCCATTGCTAAGTGTTTTTTTGCCCATGTGAAAATATTTTTTTTTCCATATGTACCACAGAGGGGGCATGTTTAGTTTGCCACACAGTAAAGCATCATGTAGACTTTTTGAGTAAGCTGTTGCTACTTCTGAGAGATTAATGTATAAAGAGGGACTGAGTCTATGAGTCATGAATGGATTTGCATGATTTTGAAAATAAAACTTTATTTATTAACTTGTGAAGAGCAGAATATTTTTGATTCTACATTTCTGAAGTCTATCCCTACTTTGTAGCCACTTTTCACATAGAACATATGGACTATGGACACTGTCAAAATGTCCGTGCACACATTTTAAAATGAATTCTTTTATAACTGCCTACTTTAGCATTGTCGGCAGGTGACCTGACGTCTCTTGGTGTGATGTCCTGCAGATTGGCTGCTGTGTGTTCTCACAGCCTTCAGAGGAAGGTGAAGAGGTAATGATGGAATCGCAGTGCGCTGATGACTTAACAAGTGTTGAGGTGTGACAGACTGCAGAGCCAAATAATGGTCTTACAGTAGAGATGTATTCTCATTCTTCTCACCTTCTATGCAACTTCAAAAAGTCTGACACAACCCAAAGTGAAGCAGCTAAGTTTGACAACTGCAGCAAACTTCTCAATGTGGATAAAACGGGTCAATAAGGTCGTTTTAGACTTAAACATAACATCATTATCAAAACTCACAACTGCCACTGATGGTTGGTACAAAGTGAAATTATTGCTTGGACATTACGTTCTCAAAAATTGCAGAAATGAAAACTGAGACTCTAAGGTTCTTATTCTTGGCGCCCATTCAGTGTCAGTATAATATCAGGCAGTTCTGGTTTTATTGTTTTGTTGTATAACCCTCACACTCGTACTTCTGCGAAACACCAGAGGGAGATATAGCTCCCTCCCGACCCGCTACGGCAGGACCCTTTGAACCGCTTCAGGTACAATTTGAACCAACATTTCTTGGTCGTCCTTGGCAAAGTATTAAGATGGTTAATGCACCACGCCACCTCCAGCTTTAAAATTCTCCTGCCCTTGAGAAAGATGGAGCAACCAGCAATAGATGGAGATTCAAACCCACAATTCCTGAGAATCCTTGGAACCATATTTAGACAATTAATGCACCATTCACACACACTGGTGGCTGAGGCTACCGTACATGTTGCCACCTGTTACTCAGTAACCATTCACAGACGCACACACTGCGCAGCATCAGGAGCAATTTGGGATCCAGTGTCTTGCCCAAGGATACTTCTACATGTTGACAGGAGGAGGCAGGGACTGAAACACCAACCTTCCGACTCACTCTACCTCTGCTCCACAGCCACCCAAGACTCATCGTATTGGAGGTCATCTTTATTACTGTTATATTTCAATGAATGCCATGAGAATAATTTGTGTAATTAGCAGAATTGTTTATATGGTTTTTTCTTTATAATCATTTCACTCCTCACTCTATTCTCTCTGCTGTGTAAGAGTAAAATATCTGATACATAACTCAATTCTTAGTTTAACACTTATAGCACGTTGTGTGTGTGTGTGTGTGTGTGTGTGTGTGTGAAAGAGAGAGAGAGTGTGTTTTGGGGTCATGAGAGTCCAGCAATTGGCTTGTTCCAACACACTGTATGAGAGTGGCCAATTTTATGGCCTTGTTTGGTCAGGAGAGCTCCTGAAATATTCATCAGGTTTCTTTTTACTAGTCAAACTCCAAATGTGATGAAGCAACTGTGTGTGTGTCAGACTACATGTGTTTGCATGGGTGGCTTTTAAAATAGAATAATGAAGTCATGCTATAGAATGTTGTCCAAAATAACATTAAAAAAGCCATAGAGTACTCCAAAAACCAGTATAACATATAATACTCTATTATGACGTCAAAATAAGAAGAAAAAGTCCAAAATAACATAAAAATGTCATTATATAGCATACAAATGCCATACTATAGTAAATCTTCCAAAATGTCATAAAAATGTCATACTATAGTATTTTACCCAACACATCATAAAAATATTATACTAAAGTATATCATCCAA
>NW_024627709.1:0-1832 GCF_008729295.1 Plectropomus leopardus | reverse complement strand
GACAATAACTTCGTGTCGGTTTCTCGTTTAAATCTTCAAATCTTTTAAAAAATAGAACATTATGATTTTGTTTTATCTGCTGTTTCTGACACGCATGAACGTGTCATTTAACAAACCTTTTTCATCACTGTCGTCATGTTTCTGTACACGTCTTAATCAAAGATCATGTGTCCAAAAATCAGCTCCGGGATGAGCAGACCAGGAGAGAAGATGAAGTTCAGAGGACAGAAGAGGAGCTGCAGAAAAACACGGCTGAGGTGAATCATTTTACTTTCATCAAAATGAGCAACTTGAGTCTTTTTCCGGATCAAATCTCGAAGACGCTGCACAAACGCTGGTTTAAGAGACTGAAATACTGAGCAGCAGTGTCTCTGAATGATAAAGTGTCTTTGTAATCTCGAACTTAAACTGTGTGACTGTGTAGTATAATCACTCCCAGAGTTATAAAAGTCTCTCTTTGCTCTCAGCTTGAGGGAAAACAGGCTGACACCAACAGAAAGCTCCTGCAGGAGACAGAGAAAAGGGAAAAAGCTGAGAGGGACGTGGAGAGCCTGAAGACTCAGCTGGAGTCCAACACAAAGCAGGTTAATATGATGATTAATAACCCAAGGATCCAGAAAACTGACAAATACTCAACTCTTTCTCTTTGTATTTCATTCACAGCTGCACTTTGTTCTGCAGCAGTTAAAAATCGACATTATTAAAATGTTAACTTTGAGAAAATTAAAACAGCACATGGAAATACATCAACATGTTTCTCTTTGGTATCGAACAAAAACTCTTCGTAAACTGCGTTTGTATTTGAAACTGAGCGTTAAACTGTGAACTAACGGAAACCTAAAATCTGTGTCCACATTAAATGTGCAGAATGCCGTGCGGTTAAACAAACTTGTATTCTGTGTAATTTGATAAATTAGTATCAAACAGAAAAAGGTGAGAAAGTTTGAGGTTAGAAACATGTTGGACACAGCGTGAAGGTTTCTGTCAGACGTTCGCTTCACCACCTGCTCAAACACCAACGTCCGTCTGTCTGTTAACCAGCTGGAGAAAACTGAGAGGAAGCTGGAGGAGACTGAAGATCAACTGGACACAAAGACCACTGTCTGCACGAACCTGCAGAGAGAGGTAAAACACACACACACACACACACACACACACACACACACACACACACACACACACTGTTAGTTAGAAGTAAGATGACGGACATGCTCTGAACTCTGTCTCTCTGAGTCTTTGCAACACAAGACTTTTTTTCAGCCTTTGTTTCCTCAGTGCATCTTCAAATGTCTCAAAGCTGCACTTTGTCCTCTGATGATAACAACAGCTACCTCCTGACCAGTTAAGAGTTACTTCTGGAAAGAGTCGAAACGCATTTCTTAATTTTCGTTCTCCAGAGTCAGCAGTAATGTGTAAATGTCTGATACCTTTCCTCTTTGTCTCCTCTACCTCTCAGCTCCAGGATGAGAAGGACAGCAGGACAAAGTTTGACAAAAAAGTGGAGACCCAGAAGAGGGAGCTGCAGAAAAATATATCAGAGGTTCATCTTTTTACCAACCTGTCATATTTCTCACTTTAGATTCGACTAAATAAGTAGCACTTTATCAAATACATGTTTCTCTTCCTCTGTCTCCGACCTCTCAGTTCGAGAAGCAGCTCCAGGACGAGAAGAAGAAGAGGACGGAGTTTGAAAGAAACGTGGAGTCCTTGACGAAGGAGCTGCAGGACAAGAACAGAGAGGTTCATCTTTTTACCAACCTGTCATATTTCTCACTTTAGATTTGACTAAATAAGTAGCACTTTATCAAATACATGTTTCTCTTCCTCTGTCT
>NW_024627708.1:0-3137 GCF_008729295.1 Plectropomus leopardus | reverse complement strand
GATGATGATGATGATGATGATGGTGATGATGATGATGAAGATGATAGTGGTGGTGGTGATGATGATGATGATGGTGGTGGTGATGATGATGATGATGATGATGATGGTGGTGATGATGGTGATGAAGATGGTGATGATGATGATGATGATGAAGATTATAGTGATGATGATGATGATGATGGTGATGATGATGATGATGATGATGAAGATTATAGTGATGATGATGATGACGATGGTGGTGATGAAGATTATAATGATGATGATGATGGTGATGATGATGATGATGATGATGATGATGATGTGATGATGATGATGATGATGATGATGGTGATGATGATGATGATGATGATGAAGATTATAGTGATGATGATGATGATGGTGATGAAGATTATAGTGATGATGATGATGATGGTGATGATGATGATGGTGGTGGTGATGAAGATTATAATGATGATGATGATGATGATGATGGTGATGATGATGATGAAGATGATGGTGATGATGATGATCTGAATCCGGAGGTAAATGTGCAGTGTCAGCTTTTGTCCTCCGGAAGGCGCTGCAGACCAACAGCCTGTAATATTTATTTTTTTTCTTAAATCTTCACTGAGTTCATGTTTTTGATTAAAATACCAAACCGTCAGTGACTGTTTCATTAACCCTTTAACGCCTGGAATCACGATGCGTTCAGACGCCTTTCACATTTAACCCCCTGAAACCTGAGACAACTGGATGGATTTCTTAAAAAAGAAAAAGCAAAAGAAAAACCACGATGAGCAACTTGGTAAGAAATGTCCTGCAAACCGCAAAATAAGAAAATAAATAAAATGTGACAAGGAAATAATCTGAAAACTATTAGATATGATCAATTACATTTTTTAGAGATTGGATTCTTTTTTTGTGCTTACTTTAGGTATTTTTTGTTTGTTTGTCTTGTTTTTATTTACTTCTTAAAGCTTATTTTTAGATGATTTTTCGGATAATATAAACTCAAAATCCACCTTTTCAAAAAAGAAGAAAAAAGCTCCCATTCTATTCTTTATTTTGTATTTTTTATTTGTTTTGGGTTTTTTTTGCTTTCTATTTAATTATTTTTTAAATTTGTTTTGTTCCTTTTTGCATTTCATGCCAAGCCAGCTCTTTAAAAAGCGCTGTTTAAGTCCTATCTAGCTATTATATTATTTCATTTTAAAGGCTTTACTTAAGTTTTATTGTTCTGGTTTCTAGTTAGTTTTTGGGCCAGTTCTTGTTGAGTTGCTCATCGCCCTCTCCTCAGGTGGCTCCACCTGATCCGGTGTGTAGCCCCGCCCCCCTCCGGGCTGCTCCGTCACAGAATCAAACGGCGCAGAGATGAGAGGTAGGAAGCTGCTGCTGTCTTCTAGTTTTACGCACAAACTTCTCTTTAATGTTCGTTATTTTATTGAGAAGGGTGATTGATTTCCGCTCAGATCATCTGCAGACGATGATGATCAGGTTATTGATCTGTGAGAAGCATCGGTTTGATGACAGATGAGAGGATCAGTGTCAGTGCGCGGTGAACTGATCCGGACTGTTCACGCGCAGCCTCGTGTGTCTGACTCACTACAGTCCTTTATGTCAGTTTAGATCATTAAAATGTTTGGTTTAACTTTTATATCTGATCAATATTTGCTGTTGTTGTTTATCTCAGAGGACTTCACGAATCAAAGGTTTGAGTATCTGACACTTGGACCAAACTCCATCTGAAAACTTCACTATTTAAGATCTTAAAAGAAAGTTTCAGCTCTGTGATTTAGAAATTCATGAAGTTCTCCACAAAACTTAGTTCAGACTTTAGACAAGTTAAAAAGCGTGAACGTGTCAGAAATATAATAATATAATAATGATCAATAACAATGAATTATATCAAATATTATATGATTTACATGAAATCAAAACATTTTTAAGGAGAACATCGGAAAAAGGCAAAATGGAACACGGCATGAAGTATCCCAAAAACTGCAAGAAATTTGGCAAGTGGATTTATAAAAAACAATGTTTCTAAAAAGGCGGTGTCTCCTGCGGTGTCTGCTCTGCCGGTTTCTGCATCGGTGTCCATTTCCCTTATTTATTCATTTGTTTGTTTGTTTATTGAACTTTTCTGTGTTTTTGTTGGTTTTGTTTTGTTGATTCTTCCTAATTTTCAGGTAATGTTCTTTTTTTATTTTTTTTCTATCACTTCTTGCTAGTTTCTGGGTTTCTTCTTAAGTGGTTCTTGGTCTTTTCCCGCCTGTATTTGAGGACGGTGTGGTTGGTTTCAAAGGGTTAAATGATTCAGAGTTTTGATGGTGGAACTTTGCAACATTAAACTGACAGCAAAACATTTATTTAAAACTATCATGAACGTGTTGTTTATGAAGCAGGAGGTGTTGAGGAGAACCGAGACGGAGAGAAGATGCTGCCCAAACTGAAGAACCCTGCAAAGATCTGGAAGAACCGCAAACAGCAGAACCACAATGACACTGCAGGTGAGAACCAAGAGAACCTCAGAGAGAACACAGTCAGAACCAGCTGAACCAGCTGGTTCCAGAGGGACTCATTCATCAGATTGTGGTTTTGTGTTTCAGAGAATGAGCTGGACTGTGAGGAGGCCCTGCAGCAGGAGCAGCAGGAGGAGGAGCAGCTGGAGGAGGTGAGCAGGAGGCTGATCCTCAGAGAGGAGCAGCTATTCAGTCAGGACTCCCCCTGTGTGGAGGAGGAGGAGGACCGGCTGCAGAGAGACTTCGAGGCTCTCAGACTGCAGATATGGATGGCAATCCACAACACCTTCACATCCTCCTCCTCCTCCTCCTCCTCCTCCTCCTCCTCCTCCTCAGGGCAACTGAAGGTCCTGAGGAGCGCTGTGGCCTCCATCCAGCAGCAGGAGGTGCAGGACCGGCGTTGGACGGACTGTGCAGATGACAGAGTCCCGGTGTGGCGTCCTCAGAAGTGTCTCAGCACTCACAACACTCTGCTGCAGAACATGGTGGAGTCCAGACTGACGAAGGCCGCCGAGGACGAGTGCATCGGGACGGATGGACTGTCCACTGCTCTGAAGAGACAGGTGAGTCATCAACATACAGGGCATTACTGATGTACCTGTGCAGGTGTGCAGTATGATGTCATGTACCTGTGCAGGT
>NW_024627707.1:0-2309 GCF_008729295.1 Plectropomus leopardus | reverse complement strand
TAATACCGCTTCAACCGAACCACCTGCAGCTGAGGAAGACCCCGTTAAAGAAACTGCAAACGCCAGGGAAGCTGCATGAAGAGCATGAAGAAATCACGGAAACATGATCACATCGGTCCTCAGACTGCTCTTGCGTTTTTTATTTGCCTTCATGTTGTGTGCATCATCGCCTGTTACTTGCAGCAGAGTAATTTTCATACTGTCTTCCACAAACAAGTGGAGTTTGAAAACTGCGTGAAAGCACAAATGTGTTTGTGTGGATGAGGGTTGCAGCGGTATATCGGTTTCACAGTGTGCCTTAAATTAACACTTTGTAACACATTATGATTTCTTTTGAAAACGTGGCTAAAGAGACCAGGAGCGCCTTGGAGAGAGATGTGCCACAAATCGCAAGAAATTAGAAAAGAAATTGACCTGAAAAATTACCGCAAATTAAAAACAACAATTGTTAAATCTTTTATTAAAATCACAAAAAAATAAGGGGGAAATAATGGCCAAAATGAAAATAAAAAACTAAGAAAAATATTTTTAAAGATAACACAGAAAGTTTGCTTTAAAAATTGGTTAAATAAGTTGCCCAAAAGCCAAAATGAAAAACAATTATTTCTCCCATTGCTTATAAAATTATTTGACATGCCTCCCCCTTTTGGCACCACCCACTTCCCTCTTGTAAATAAAGAACAGTCCCTTAGTTGTATTTAAATATTCAGCTCTAATCATGTTTTGAATTTATTTATTTTTTGAATAATATATTTTTTTCACCTATTATTTAGTTATGAAAAAAATAAATCAGCGGTAATTTCTGAAAATGTTTGTTCTTTAAAATGTTGGAAAAGTCCTGGGAATGTATTCATAAAAATGTTTCCGGAGATGGTCACCTCACCGTGGAAATCTCAAACTGTTGCAACCCTGGTATGAATGTGTCAGGGTTCCCACAATCCTGGAATACCAGGAATAGTCATGGGATTTCACAATGTCATTTTCCAGGCCTTGAGAAATCATGGAATTAGTAGAAATAATTAGAAAATTTGGAAAAGTCACAGGATTTGTTGTTGCACTGCTCTTCGCATCATGAAACAAACATAACCAGCTATTTTCAGGAAATTTCGTCCATGGAAATGTGTGGGAACCCTGAGTGTGTGTGTGTGTGTGTGCGTGTGTGTGTGTGTGTGTGTGTTTGTGTTTGTGTTTATGTGTAGGTTTTTGCAAATTGGAGCTGAGCAATATGGAACAAAAGTAATTATGAGATAGAAGGGAAATTAAATGAATTCAATCTACAGCTGCCATTCAGTGTCAAATCAGCGACATTTCAGCATTCAGTGCCCCGCTCTGAAAAAATAATGCTTACGTTTTTATTTCTGCTTAGGATTTTTTTTTTCAAGGAGGAAATTATGACTCAGCAGTGACTCCTTATAGTTTGTTCATAAAATGGTCGCTATGCCAGAATTATATATGAGGAAGTGTGTGATTTTTTTTTGTCGGGGGCTAATGAACTCAGTGAAGCAGAAGCACTTACAAAAACACGCTGAGGCTGTAAAAACCGATCTGTGGGATGCTGTCAGTGTTTTTTTTGTAGCTTTTTTTGTCTTTCCTCCATGAACAGACGAGGGAGATGAAGTGAATGTAATCATTGTAAATGTTGTGTAAACGTTGTGTAAACGTCTCATTGCACGTGCTTTTTCAACAAAAAAGTGCAGTGATGACTGATGACTTTAAGTGCATGTTCAGGGTTGACGTGGGTGCTTCATCCAAGCATTTCGACAATCTTCTGTATGTTTGCCGTAAATAATCTGGATCCATCTGCGTAAAGTTATCGGCTAATCATCTTTTGTATACACAGCTTTTTTTTCTTCATGTTTTGTATTAACTTGGCCATTACTGATATTTTTGTCCTTTTTGATGTAGTTAACTATCTTCTTGTTTGCACTTAATCACAATGTAAAAATAAGGAAAACAAGCTTTGTTGCCACTGACTTTATTTATTTTAGTTAGCATTTTCAAGGTTTGATTGACCTGTGAGTTGTGGGAGTGCCTTATAAATAAATGTGTGTAATAGAGGTAGGACGTCCCTTTTTTTTCTTCTTTATTCAACGATCATATGAGGAATACATTTAAAAACAAAAGAAGAATAAGCAGAAGAAAAGGGATACATACGTACTTAAATAAAAAGTTTTTTTTTTACAGGTTTGGTAGGTAACTTTTAGTGAATAATTTTAAATGTATTATTGCATTTTATCTTATATAATAAAAATACAACATAATATTTGTTTTGTTTAATGTATTTTTATTATATAAAACATATATTATAC
>NW_024627706.1:0-1985 GCF_008729295.1 Plectropomus leopardus | reverse complement strand
ATTGGATTCTGTCAGTGACAGAAACAGTCTGTCAGTGACAGAAACAGTCTGTCAGTGACAGAAACAGTCTGTCAGTGACAGAAACAGACCATTTTATTGG
Organism: Plectropomus leopardus; assembly: GCF_008729295.1. Taxonomy (NCBI): domain Eukaryota; kingdom Metazoa; phylum Chordata; class Actinopteri; order Perciformes; family Serranidae; genus Plectropomus; species Plectropomus leopardus. The sequence goes on along the minus strand of NW_024627706.1, from coordinate 1,885 downwards.
ACGCACTTTGACTTTGACTCTGTTTCAGTGTCCTAAGACTGCTGCTCCCATCAGACACAAAAACACGAGAAAATAAGAGTCCAGGTTGAGAGAAACCGAAGTTAATGGTGTTTCGTGATCTTCCTTTAACGTCCTCTTGTACGGGGACGGTTTGGGTGACGTGATGTTTTCGTGGCGAGCGTTTTGGAGGCAGCTGTGTGAATAATTTCCCGGGCGGCTCTGACTGAAATGAGCAGATGGAAAAAAAGCTCGAGTGTCGTCACTTGACTTGATGAAAGTGAATCGCTCTCTTGAAGTGCATTCTAATTAATTCATTTCTGAATCAATAACATCAATTTCACTTTCAGGCGTGTGGCGGCGAGGAGCGATGGCGGGCGCGAGATGAAAGGACAGAGGAGACAGATGAAGAGAAAAGGCGGAGGAGAAAACAAAGAGAGGAGGAATCAATGGCTGACTGCTGGGCGCTAATGTAGACGGATGTATCGGCGTTAGTGCGACGAATGAATAGATGATCAAACGGGACGGAGAGAATAAATGAAAGACTCGTTAAGCGTGAGACGAGAGCGCAGAGGTGAGCACATGAGGGAGCCGCTGACCTTCTGCGGCGGATGGATGGATGGATGGATGGATGGATGGATGGATGGAGAGTGCAGAAATGAAAAGAAGAATCGATGAGCGGCTCTGACCTTTTTCTCCGTGGTGATGTACAGGTGTCGCAGCCCGGAGTCCAGCAGCAGGTTCTTGTTGACTTTGTCTCCGGTGACGTCGGCCGGCGCTCGCCCGTACACCTCGGGATGATCCGACAGGTGAACCTTCAGCACCTGCAGCGAACACACACACTGCATTAACCCTTTAGTTCGTTTGGTAGAGCTCTCTCTGAGTCAGCGGGAGATGACAAATGTGTCACACGCGAATACGAGGAAAATGAAATAAAGCAAATAAGGAAAGATGAAGAAAACCTCTCCGGTGGCGGTGCCCAGGAACGCCACGGCGTGCCCCATCTCCACCGCCACAGCCACGGCGGTCATGTGACTTTTCCGGGTCAATGGGGGCTCCGATGTGAGGGCGAAGTCGGCCTTGCTGGCGAGCGGCGACGGCAGGAACTCGGCCCCACATTTATATCTCTCTGCCATGTTGTTCTGACGGAGCCGAGCAGAAATCACATAATACAGTCATTTTCCTCAAAAGTTTTAGGGGATTTTTTTGCCATTTTTTTTCTAAACATTTTTGGAGATTCTTATTCTTTAAAATTTTGGGTAATTTTTCTGTTCTTAAAAAATCTTAGAGACACACGCACGCGCACGCGCGCACACACACACACACACACACCATCACCTGGTTGCTGCTGCTGCACAGCTCCTCAGACTTGGAGGAGTACGGCGAGTAGACGGCGGCCTTCTCGTTGATGATGCCGTTGCGGCTGTAACAGGCTCCGATGATCTCCACCAGCCGCTGGTTGATGGAGCGCAGAGGGTACATGCCTGCACACACACATGCACGCACACGCACATGTACACGTACACGCACGCACACGTACACACACACACACACACACACACACACATTTCCTCTGATAATCAAATCCAAAAACATCTCAGTCCAAATTTTCAAAAAATCAATTCAATTCTATTTGGATTTTTAGGGATCTCCTAAAATGTGGGATCATAAAGGATTCGTATAAGAAAGAAAACTTTAGAGAGATTTAAAGGTTTCAGATATCGATGCCTCAGACAGGAAGTCACCGCTGCAGAGTCTAATGGCCACAAATTAAGATGAGTGAATCACTGACACAGAAAATAAAAGAAATCAAACTTTTTTGCAGTCAGCCAAATATGATTTTGGTTGAGACTAAATGAAATCTATAAGAAAATACAGATATTTTTTT
>NW_024627705.1:0-1881 GCF_008729295.1 Plectropomus leopardus | reverse complement strand
AGGAGTTCCCAACGTTGTAGTACTGTACATCGAAAATACTTCACAGTGTAGTAGGCCGGGAAAAGTTTTAGTATAACGTGTCACAAAAGCATCACAGTGAATTATGTTATGTTGAGTTACAGAAAATGTTGCTGTGCAGAGCTGAAGAATGGAGGACAGGGACACCTGGAGGACAGATCTGAGGACAGGGACACCTGCTGAGAGCGAACCCCAAACAGAGGAGGACTGTGGATGGACTAGAGTGATGGAGTTTGTTTTCCCTGCACAGTGACTGTCAGGCAGGTGAAACTAAAGAAGTTCATCAGATGGAAAAAGGAAGATGACGGTTTGAAAAAAAAGGAACAAACTGAAGAAACTTCAGCTCAGTTACAACATTTACTGAACGTTCACTGACTCAACTTCACAACCGCAACCTGAACATCATTAACCTCTGGACCCCTCACCTGAACGCCGTTAACGTCTCACCTGAACGCTGTTAACGTCTCACCTGAACACCGTTAACGCCTCACCTGACCGTGACACTTTCAGCAGAAGAAGAGTGCATGTCTCACCTGGCACTGGCTGAACAGGTAAGGCTGTTTTTTCCCAGCAGTCTGTGCAGGTGTGAGCCACTGCAGAGCCGACGCAGATGGAGACGTCTCATAGGTCACCTCCACTATCACATGCTGCCCTCTGATTGGCCCACAACATAAACACATTAATGGTGTTTTATTTTAAGAAAAGACGTTCAGGAGGACAGAGAAACAGAGGTCACCTGGAGACGTCGGAGGGAAGCGTGATGTCCAGCTGCATCCCCTTGAAGCTGTGTTTGGTGCCCAGAGTGAACGGCGCCACCTGCCCGTTGGCGCTCACCGAGACGATGCTCAGGTCCCTGGAGTCCAAAGTCTGCAGCAGATTAAACCCTCATTAACCGGACTCTGACCGACACAGACACAGACACACACACACACACACACACACACACACACACCTGCAGGGCCTTAAATGTGAGATTTGGTCAAATCAAACTTAATTCAAAAACTTACTCATTTTAAGTTTTTTCTGCCTCAAATTAACAAATAAACTAAATAAACATTTCATGAGTTTAATCTGCATTTAAACGATCAGTTTTATGATCACTTACTATTATCAGTTATATTATCAGTTATTATTATCGGTGTGCTGCTGGAGTAAACTCTAAACTTTAGCCTGCAAATAAACTCTGGCAGAAGAAGAAACAGAAGCCGAGCGGCTCCTGCAGTTTAAGGAAAGTTTGATTTCAGAGTTTTGAATGAAATTTAAGACCAAAAAACCAAACCGAAGGGAAAAAAACATGAATGGAGATCAGTTATTTTGGGTTTTTGACCCAAAACTCAACATGTTCCGAGTGTTGGTTTCTCGTTTCTGATCTGTGTGACGCTAAGTTCAGAAAATCATTTCAAAAACCTTCGCCTTATTTTTACTTTAATGAACTTAATGCCTTTTAAGACTTTTAAGGACTCTGCAGGAGCTCTGTGAGAAACACTGACATCGCCTACGACTGTTTAAAACCTGGCAGCTTCAAACAGTATCAACATTTCTGAAACTTCAGAGTAAAAGCTCTGCTGTCCATCTGATCTCAGGTGAACGCACCTGTGCTGCCTGTCAGTCAGAGTGCAGGGCTGCAGACTCATGACATCATTACGCTTAAAGATTCAAACTCACATTCAGAAAAACAAAGACGACGCTTTACATTTTAGCGAGTTCAGTCTCTGTTGTCACAAACAAAAGCGCGATTTCACGTTTCCTCCCGTCTGAGAATCTGTCTGCAGCTAAAAGTCGAAATATATTTTTAACAAATAACGAAAAATGTCAAACTCCAACATAATGAAGATGATGATTAAGATGTAAACTGGATTATTA